>NW_022987469.1:291882-347298 GCF_902827165.1 Trematomus bernacchii
AGGACGGGGTACCATATAATTGTCTTCAAAAGCTTTGTCTATGTCGTCACACGTTTTGGCATATCCTTCGCTGTAATGACAACCGATACTAGAATAGAGATCCTCCAACAGTCTTTTAATACATGTTCTGGCACTGTCGCCAATTTGGGGAATTCCATAGTATCGTGCTTTTTCTCTCATTATATTGAAGCAAAGCTCTGCCATTGCTTTTGGTATTTGTTCAACACATTCGCAGCAGTCGGTTAGCGGTAGATGATCTATAAGATTATTATGATCACGAATGAGGTCAAATTTAATAAGTAATAGTTTGTCACGATTTTACGGGAAAAAGTCAGAGCACAATGTCACATCTTAAAGACAGCTTGAACTGGATAGATGGTTAGTCTTTTTTCAAACATACCATATGTTCTGCATGTTAGTATATTTGGCCAATAGGGTTAGGCCCTACTGTCCCCCTCCCTCAATAGGGAACAACTGTATATTCAAAAATATAATGGAGAGAAAAACAAAATATCACAGTATGTAATGTTGTGTTAAAATAACATGAAAGAAATCAAAAGTAAAGCATCTAAAAACATATATTTAAAAAAGTAATGTTAGTCATGTCAAGTTATCAAAACTGCATTGTCTCATCGAAACAGTGTTAAAATCACAAACTCTCCATTTAGAGTTTGATTCTTGAAGAAAACTCAATTCATTACAAATGAATGAATATTTGACCAAGTTATAAAGTTTTGCATCCTTTAAAGTGTAACTATAAGTATCTTTGTAGGAGAAAAAACGAAAATCATTTAAGTTATTTCCAGAAAACTGGATTGTTTTACTAAAATCCCAAAGTGCCTTTAAGAGTCACAGTCTTAAAGAAAATCTGTTCGTCTTAGTGGGGGTCCTTAGTTTTGGATGATTTGCTAATTGGGGTGGGACTTATTGCGTTGAATGTCTGTATATTCAAAAATATAATGGAAAAAAGGAGAGAAAAAACAAAATATCACAGTATGTTGAAAAATATTAAAAAGTAATGTTAGTCATGTCAAGTTATCAAAACTGCATTGTCTCATCGAAACAGTGTTAAAATCACAAACTCTTCATTTAGAGTTTGATTCTTGAAGAAAACTCAATTCATTACAAATGAATGAATATTTTACCAAGTTATAAAGTTTTGCATCCATTAAAGTGTAACTATAAGTATCTTTGTAGGAGAAAAAAACGAAAATCATTTAAGTTATTTCCAGAAAACTGGATTGTTTTACTAAAACCCCCAAGTACAAATGAATGAATATTTTACCAAGTTATAAAGTTTTCCATACATAAACGTGTATCTTACAGTTCCTTTGCGAGAGAATTACGCACAAATCTGTCATATCAAAACTAAAAAACATATATTTAAAAAAGTAATGTTAGTCATGTCAAGTTATCAAAACTGCATTGTCTCATCGAAACAGTGTTAAAATCACAAACTCTCCATTTAGAGTTTGATTCTTGAAGAAAACTCAATTCATTACAAATGAATGAATATTTTACCAAGTTATAAAGTTTTCCATACATAAACGTGTATCTTACAGTTCCTTTGTGAGAGAATTACGCACAAATTGCAGTATTTTATCTGTTTTATGTGCACTGTTGGAGGAGCCTGTGACCTATGTTTTTTCATTGACATATCTACACTGTAGCTAATGGGCATATGCCATAAAGCCTTGAAACTTGAAACTTAAAATGATCAGAAACTGCATTGTCTCACTGAAAACAGCTCTAAAGAAAAACCCCATTCCAATAAAAGTTTTAGGTGACTTAGTGAATGAGAATTAACGGCTGATGGCAAGATCAGGAGGTGACAGGCAGGGGGAGGGGAGGGAGTGGGAGGGTGGTGTGAGGGGAGACAGTCTCACACATCCAGACTCCATTTTTCATGAAGAGCCTCATACGGAGGGTCTGAACCCGGCACAGATACTGCACCCGTTTCTTGACTGGCGCTCCCGACGGATGGCGGTAAGTTGTCACAGGCGTCTCGCTGATTAAACCCATATCGATGCGTCTCTTTGCCATTTTCGTTTTTGAAAGTTTAGGTGACTTGGTGAGTGGTTTTTTATCTAGTTTGCACTAGATTTCTTTTTTTTTACCTAGCTCACTTCCACCCCCCACCTCTATCTTCTGACATCACAGCATATGCCTGGCTCTCAGACTGCAGCGGTGTTGGGGGTCGCCCCAGAACTGCTGAAGGGGGGGGGGGGGTGTGACAGAGGGATGATTCTATCTGGGACGGGGGTCACCCCTGATTTCACACATGATATTTACATCATCTAGGGAAGCACCCCAGTAAATGTAGCCTCATGTAACTTCATATAGGGATTCTTTAATAGTTGTGTGAAGTAATTAAACAATAAGGGGGTATTAAGATCTTTAAATTATAATTTTCCTCTCAAAGAGACTTCGTTGTACACACACACACACACACAAAACAACATTAAATAATGACATGATATTATAATGATAAAAGCACTTACCAGAGTTTTTCCAGATCAGATCCAAATCAAGCCTCATTGTCTCCACCCCCGAGTTCCCGTTAGCCGGTAATTACCGGACTGTGGCCGGTAAAATATGCTGAAGACCGGCAAATCTAAATCTCTCCGGTCAGAATGATATCCCCTTTAGCGCAATACCGCATCAGTTGCACCACTTATGTGACATACAAGAATAGTGTGTGACAGACAAAAGAGTATGTGACAGACAAGATAAGCAGGTAGTCATATCATTAGCTAGAACTAGCTAGATCTGATCGATATGGGTATAAACGCTAGTAAAGTCTAATCTGACAGGAGAGACCCGGTGCTGCTGACGAGTCGACATGCATCTCTGCATGCGGTGAGCGGAACAAAACACACTCTTCAGATATCACACGTAGCTATTTTAATTACCTCTCAAACTACCTAAACTATTTATTAGGGATGCTCCGATCGCCAATTTTGGGGCCGATCGCCGATCGCCGGAATCAGTATCTGCCGATACCGATCGCCGATCCGATCGAGTGGGCGGGGCCTAAATGGAAGATTTAAACATCACTTTAAATCTTCCATTTAAAGTGATGTTTAAAACTCAGTTAATGGGGCTCATTCACTGGAGCTTCCACAAACAACAATCAACTTAATTATTACATTCAAATTATGTATATTATTCAAGTTTACATTCACTTTGGATAATACCACGGGAGAAATTAGCAAGCGCTCTCTTTTCCTCTCTCTCCCTCTCTCTCTCCCCCTCTCTCCCTCTCCCTCTCCTGACAGCCCGTCAGTATCGTCTCATGCAGCTCGCTGATCCAGTAATGTGTGAGGCCGACAGTGAAGAATAAACATATTTATAACTAGTTTAGCTTGTTCCAGAGGTAGATAAAATAGCTAAGTGTGTTAGGTCTAACTCTTGTGTGTTTCGCTCCGCTCACCGGTCCGTCACAGCGGGTGGAGCTGCAGGATTTCTGCTTCACACACACGTTGCATACCGCTATTTTACTGTCTTTTTCGGACACCTTAAAATAATGCCAGACCGGTGAAGCCATTTTGGCGAGCTTGTTTTGCCGCGTACAGAGAAAAGTGTCATGTATTTTACGTCATGCGATCGGCCCTCGCGATCGGCATGTTTAGAGAGCACCGATCGATCGGTAGAGAGTGAGTATCGGCAGATCTCGATCGGTGACCGATCGATCGGAGCATCCCTACTATTTATAGATATGTTTAGTTTTACTGTCGGGTCACTCATTATTGGATCCGCGAGCTGCATGATACTGGCGTATGTCAGGAGAGGGGGGGGGGGGGGAGAGCGCCCCGTTTATTATTCCCGTGTTATTGTAAATTACTGTACACGTTTGAATAGTTAATTAATCTACTATAATTAGTTTGTTTAATATCGAATCATATCAATTTGTTTCAAGAGCTCAATAAATAACATAGAAGACCTTTGACCGGCACTTTTCTAATTTTGTCCGTAAGATTTAAACTGTAACGGACCTGCTGACCGGACAGGAGGGGGGAGGAGGAGGGGGTGGGTTGAGAGGGGTGGGGGCTGAGAGGGGTGGTGGCTGAGGGGGGTGGGGGCGACAGGGCGGATGTAGCACCTGTATGTGAGGGGGAGGGGGGTGGGCTGATAGGGGTGGGGGCTACCGGGAGGATGTAACACCTGTACGCGATAACACCTCGAACAAAGGGGCTCATTAGCATATCAAAGGGGGGTCATTAGCATAATTAGGGGACGGGACTTGGAAGGTGTGACCTGTCACTTTTGTATGCATACTAATGTGATTGAAGCGGGATATGTAATACTACTTATATAAGAACAGATTTGGAAAACGCTCCCACTACATGCAGTATTACTATTGGTTGATTCAACTACAACAAATAGCCCAATTGCAGGGAGTCCGGTTTGGCGAATGGCGGAGTAAGCTGCTAGTCGGAAGAGCTCTGTCACCATTTAACATTTATTTGTCATTTGCCCTACTAATTTCCCATCTAAACTTGCAAGGCCTGCTTCTAAGAGTGACTTTGACTTGGTGTCGACTGTACGCGGTCACAACAATGACAGCGACGGCGGAGGCGAGGAGGGCTGTGAGTTAGCTTCACAAGCTAGCAACAACTCCGCACATAACGAGGTCGGCAACCAGGCGCTGTCGCTCTCTGACATACAGAAACTACTCACCGAAGAGCGTATAATTGGAAGCTTGACAGCACAAATAACATCCAACCACGTAGCTATAATCAGGCACGATGAGACAATCCAGGCCATTGAAACGTCAATGAACGACTTCCAAGGAAGAATAACCACAGTGGAGTCTACACCAGAGTCCTGCATCGGGTCGGGTGACCCGCAAAAAAAGTGATTCGCGGGTGGTATTTTTTCAAACGCTTTTTTCCGGGTTCGGTTCTGGGTAAAACAAAGATGATGCGGGTCGGGTCGCGGGTGTTGCATAACAAATATATTAAAATAATAATAATTTAGTTTAATGTTTAAATCCTCAGACCTCTCCCCCGCATAATCATAACCTCTGCAGCGCATCAATCTGCTGCTGAGCGCGCCACATTCGAAATGGCTGAGGTAAAGGCGGAGCTCGGAGAATACAGCATTTTCAATACCACTTCCTCAAGAGCGAAATCCAACGTCTAGGAGGCTTTTGGTGTCATCCTAGATCAGGGGTGGGGAACCTCCGGCCCCCGGGCCGTATACCATTCCGTACGGCCCTCAAGGTAATTTATATACACACGCAAAAAAGAAAAAAATTAAACAAGCGAGTGCCTGTTTTTCCTGGCCAAGGTCAGGGTCCTTGAACACAACACGATCCTAACGTGTCATCACGAGGTATATGTCTGGTCTGACCTGGTTCTGACAGGGGTGTAGTTCTGTCGGAGAGCACCAGAACGCCGCTCCTCCACTTCCAAAAATTGCAGTACCCATAAGGAGCCGTACACATGCCGCAGTTTCTGCGTGGCTGTCTCTTTAGTTGAAAGCCCAGTGGCGATCTGTTCATCTGTCATACTGATCATACAGTCAATAACTTTGTTGTTATTAGCATCTGGTTAGCTAGCTATGCTAACGAATATAAGAAGCTTTTTCTCCAACCAGTGAGGTAAAGGCACATCTTTATATGATCATTATAGTTATAAAAAAGTAAGAGACTAAAGTAAACGGGTATAAAATACTATATGACAGTAAAACAAAGTTGTTATTAATAAACAAGAATACAGTTTGAAAGGGGAGTGATTTGTAAAATATCCATAAAGAAAAATAAATCTGCTTACAGTTCTGTTTCATATGGGTGTTGAGAGATGTATCCATAGATCTCCTCATGTTGCTCTCACAGTGCACCAGATTGATGCTTTTAACTTCAACATTTAAAAAAAAATCTTCCCGGGGGAGCATGCCCGCCGGACCCCCCTAGAGGAGGTTAGGTCCCCCCCCCACTTAAATCATCTTCACATGGATAGGAAACTAAATACATTTGCACACATCTTGTGTCCATATCTTTCTGTTTTGGTGGTCATGCCACAACCGTGCACGTGCGTGCATGCATGCGCGAGTCATGGTAAAATATCTGGATTAAGAGACTCAGGGGAGTCTCAAAAGACCCACACACGAATGCACAGCGATCCATGCACAGAAAGCGGTTTGTGTTTGTAGGTGCAGCGGTTTTAAACGGAAAACAAATATGTGAGGATCAAAAATACATATGTAAAACTTTTTTCTGTATTTGGATTTTATTTACATGTATATGAAACGGAACACATTTGTGTGTGCATTGAAAAACACAAGTGTGGATCCGGAAATACAAGTGTGAATCCTTTTGCGGATCATGAAATACAAGTGTGAATCCTTATGTGTGCATGTGTGTATTATGAGACTGTTCTGAGCCCATAGGAATCATCCAGAGTGGTAGTAACCTCACATACTCTCCCTGACTCGCGTGGCTCGAGAGGAAATTCCAGACATTACAGGTTTCACGTCGGATAACTGTTACATCTCCAGAGCCTGCACACACAGACAGTACGGAGCGAAGAGAGGCTAAGCCACAGAGAGTCAGACCTGCTACTATACTGCTTGGTAGCCAGCAGGTAGCCCAACACTCGAATCCATCACCTGTTGCTAGCACTCCTGCACAGCTCAATAAACGTCAACGTTTTAAGCCCTTCTGCCCTTACTGTAAGAACTAGGAGCACTACCTCAACGCTTGTGCTGTCTTTGCTAAACGCACTAACACTGAAAAGGCAAGCTGGATAAAGGATAACAGGAAATGCTGGAGGTGTGGGAGAGGACACACGCCTGAAAACTGCACTTTAAAGAAGCCATGTGCAACTTGTGGCAAACAACATCTTCTCATATTGCATGATGTGGCCATCACAATGACTGTACTGACTGTAAATGCTTCCTCCAGTGTGGTCTTCACAAACCAAGTGAGCCGGTCAGGCAAAGTAATGCTTAAAGTTGTCCCTGTCCGACTACAGAATGGGAAGAAAACCCTGGACACATATGCTGTACTGGATGACGACTCTGAAATAACTATCATACTACCAGCTGCTGCCCGCCATCTCGGCCTCATTGGACAGGAAGAGGTTATATCCCTCAGGACAATTAGGCAAGAAATAGTGCAGGTTAAAGGAGCTACTGTTTCATTCAAAGTGTCAGCCATGACGAAGAAAGGTGCGAAACACATCATCAATCAGGCCTTCACAGCTGCCGAGCTGAATCTGGCAGAGCAGTCACGTGCAGCTGAGTCCCTGAAGCAAAAATATAAACATCTTAGGGACATCCCACTGCCGTCCTTTAATAAGGTTGAAGCCCATGCTGCTCATCGGGTCAGATAACACACATCTGATCATCCCCAAACAGCCTGTGCGCACAGGTCCAACAGGCTGCCGGATGGATGGACTATACAGGGACCAGCCAGCTTCCATCAGCAGTCATCAAGTGAGAGCAACTGTCTCCATTCATCCTTCCTCTCCCCTTCAGAGGAGCTGCATCAGAACGTGGAGAAACTCTGGCAGCTCGATACACTCCCCTTCAGGAGCGTCAAGGAAGTGACCCGCTCTGGTGAGGATAAAGCAGCCATTGAACTACTGGAGCATAAGACTGTCCGTGTCACAATTGACGATGTTTCTCGCTAAGCCACTCCACTACTGCGTAAGCAAAGTGCCCCCTGCATGCACCTCCTACTGCAACAATGGCTCTTCTAAGAGCTGCAGAGCGTCGCCCCTCTAACAACCCTAACCTATCTGCAGTCTACAATGAGGAGATCCACAAGCTGGAAAAGGCTGGATATGCAGTGAAGATTAGCTCTGAAGAGGTGAGCAACTCCAAGGAGTCATGGTTTATTCCCCACCATATTGTACAACACAAAAGTAAACAGAGTCGTCTTCAACTGCTCCTTTAACTACCAACAAGCCTCACTTAATAACAATCTGCTTCGTGGACCGATCCTGGGCTCAGCGCTGCTTGGCGTGCTACTGAGGTTTAAAGAGTATTCTGTGGCCATCAGCGGAGACATACGTGGCATGTTTCATCAAGTGCGTCTCCTCCCTGAAGACCAACCACTGCTCCACTTCCTATGGCGAGATGGGGAGACAGATCGCAGTCCAGATGTGTACGAGTTAGGGCTGTGCAATTAATCGAATTTTAATCTCGATTACGATTTTGGCTTGCAACGATTATGAAAACAGCATAATCGGAAAAAAACGATTATTTTGCTGCGTGCGTTTTTGCCCCTCCCTTAAAGCCCACTCGGCCACGTTGTGAGTGACATGTGTTATGAGAGTTCAGTGCGAGCGAAGATGGCAGATCAAGAGCAACTCGTTAAAAAGAAGGGTAAAACTAATTCCGCTGTTTGGAAGTACTTTGGCTTTAAGGAGTCCGATGTGGAGCAAAAAAAAAACAAAGTACAGTGCAGGATTTGTTACACGGTTGTGTCGGCACCACACGCTAACACAACCAATCTCTTTAATCATCTGAAATGCAACCACAAAGTGCAATACGACCAGGCAATAACACAACAAAAAACAGACAAAACTAATGCCCCCTCGACTTCATCCACCACATCATCACAGTCATCGATTAAGGACGCATTTTACAGTGCAACGGGCTAAGCGACGAGCTCGCAGAGACACAGAGATATTACAGGTGCCATTACATTTTACATCGCTAAATATATGTGCCCAGTTAGCACTGTTAGCAACCAGGGCTTTAAGCAACTTGTTAACACGTTGGACAAGCGTTACCTTATTTCAGAAGGTCTGCGCTTCCTGCGCTATATGACAAATGCCGTGGGGAAGTTGAGAGAGATGTGGCTTCAGCTGACTACTTTGCCACCACAACGGACCTATGGTCTAGCCGCACCATGGAGCCATACATCAGCCTCACAATTCATTATATCGACGCCGATTTCAATTTGAAGACAAAGTGTCTCCAAACCGCATTTTTCCCTGAAGACCACACGGGGCAAAACATCGCCCATGGACTGAGGGAAGCGATGGCTGCTCGGGGCTTAAAAGAGGATAAACTCGTCAAACGGACAATGCCTCAAATATAAAGCTGGCGGCTGAGGTCAATGGATGGATGAGGCTCCAGTGCTTCGGGCATAGACTCCACTTGGCCATAGGTGAGCAAGATTCCTTCCTCCTGTTGTATGTAATATGTCATTTTAACAGCAACAACAATAATAGCAATAGTAAGTCATTAACATCAACGATCTCTCTCTCACACATACTAATGATGATAATATTAATTACATATTATTATATTATTATTATTATGTCATGTGAGCTACTCTGTGATCTCTCTCTCTCTTTTTCTTTCTCTCTCTCTCTCTCACACACAACACACCAAATTATGCTTTGATGAAGATACTAAATAATATGTATTTGTTGTAATCTTAGAGAATGCAATGAAGGATCCCAGGATCGGCCGTGCAATGGGGCTTTGCAAGAAGCTGGTCAGCAGCTTCTCCTACAGTTGGAAAAAGAAGAGGGAACTTGCAGTGGCACAGCAGCAGCTGAATCTGCCTGAACACTCCCTAAAGACAGAATGTCCAACCAGATGGGGATCTAGGCAGGCCATGATCGACAGGGTCCTCGAGCAGCAGAATGCCATTGCCCAGGTCCTTTCCAACGACCGAAAAACCAGACGTCTCTCCCTCAAGTGGCAGGACGTTGATGTACTGGAGGCCATCAATAAGTCGCTTAGCCCTCTGGTGGAATTCACAGACGCACTTTCTGGAGAGAAATATCTAAGTGTGTCTTTTTTTAAACCAACCCTCCACCTCTTCAACAACTCATTGCTGGCAGTGCAGGAGGATGACACAGACCTCACAAAAAGCATCAAAAAGAAGATACTAGACTATCTCAATGACAAATATGATGACGCAGCGGCACAAGAGCTGCTTGACATGGCCTCTGCCCTGGACCCGAGGTTCAAGCTAAAATATGTCAGTGAGGACAATCGAGCATCCATTGAAGCCAGTCTGAAATGAGGAGGGTGATGACAGTCATGATGATAATAATAATAAATAAAAATGAAAGATTTGACAGTAAATAAAGTGAATGAATGTGTTGTCAAAGTGTTATAATGTAATTCTAGGTATAAATGTTAATAGCCATAACCATTTACTCTGATTTTTTAAATGTATTTAATCGTTTATTTGGCAGGGACAATGCACAGTTATGAACACTTAAAACATTAAAATGTGTCAAGCGTAACAGTGCCAGATTTAGCTTTGAGCTAGTTTCCATCCGCAGTCCCTCACATAAAACATTTAAGAAAATTACATTTTACAAACATAGCAAAAACAAAATACATGATATGCAAAAGAGCAAGAGCAGCATACACAAGTATTTACCACATGGCAGTATAATATAGCAGCTACGACATATAAAGTGCAAGAAAAGATAAAAGTGCTGCATAAAGTGCAAGAGGAGATACCCCTGTGTTAAAGTGCATTTAGCGGTGATTGCACGTCTGTTGTTTCACAACCATTCTTTGAGTTGACCTTTAAAACTATTGAGAGTGGGACAATCCCGTATCTCAGTAGGGAGGCTGTTCCAGAATGAGCTGCCTTTAACGGAGAGGACATTTTGTCCAAAAGTGGTCCGTCTACGGTGGACTTCACAGTCTCCTCTGGTTTCTGACCTAGTGCAGCGTCCAGTGTGTTTTTTGTGGATGAATTTCCCTAAGGGAGGGAGGGGGGGCCAGTCCATGTAAACATTTCTAAAAAAAACACATACTTTTAAAAGACTTTAAATGGTCAAAACTCAAGAAATTGTGTTTTTCAAGGATGCGGCACAGTGGTGGTATGAATAAGGCTTTCTGTCAAACACCTGGATAGCTCTCTAGTACAGCTGTTCTATAGGTTTCAGGTGTGTGGCGCAAGCAAACGACCAGTTTGTAAAACAGTATTCAATGTGGGATAGAATCATACAGTGAAGGTATGACTTTGCAGCATTGACAGTTAAGAAAGGTCTGATTTGTTTAACATTTTGCAAGTTGAATTTAACGGTATTTCATACTTTCTTAATATGTTTCTTAAAAGTCAAGTTTGAGTCCAGTATGACTCCAAGATACTTGAATTGGGGGACTAGTTCTAATTCTGCTCCGTTTAAAAACACATTGGATCCTTCGATTTTGACTGGTCGTTTACTGAACATCATGCATACTGTTTTTTTTGCATTTAACTGTAAGCAAATGTTGTTCAGCCAGTGTTGAACCTTGTCCAAAGCAATAGAGAGACAGGATGTGATTATTTCAGTATTTTTCCCCTGTACAAAGATGCATCATCGGCATACATTTGTACATTCAAATCAGGACATACATTAGGCAAGTCATTAATGTACAGAGAAAACAGTAATGGTCCAAGAATGGAACCTTGTGGAACCCCAACAGGGTTGACAAGGTAGGGGGATTTGGTACCGTTGACCAAAACACACTGTTTTCTGTTCGATAAGTAAGACTCAACCCACTGTATTGAATCTGCCGAAAAATTGAAATACGTCAGCTTTGTAAGGAGCACTTGGTGGTCAACTGTGTCAAATGCCTTCCTGAGATCAAGGAAGACAGCACCTACATATGGGCTCGTGTCCAACATAGATTTAACCTTTTCCACAAAGACACAGTTAGCTGTCTCAGTGGAGTGGTGAGCACGGAAACCAAACTGCATTGGGTGGAGTGGAGCGAAACCTTTATCTAAATGTTTGGTGATTAGTTTTGACACCCATTTCTCAGCTATCTTAGAGACACAGGGGAGGATGCTGATTGGTCTGTAGTTGGACATCATTGCCTTATCCCCAGATTTAAAAATCGGTGTCACTGTGGCCACCTTCCAGGATGATGGAACTTCCCTCGTGCTAATAGATTGATTTACTAGCATAGTAATTGGTTTTATTAGACTGTCAATATTTGTCTTTATAAAGTTGGTGTCTAAATCATCTGCATCCCTAGCCTTAGAACCTTTTAACCCTAAGATTATATTTTTTACCTCCACCTCTGTGATTTCCTCCAGGTCAAAAACTGGATGTGTATCCACAATCGGGCTAGGTGAGACTTCAGATGGCGGGAAGAGCTTTGTGATGTCCAGAGCACTATTTATAAAATACTAATTTAGAGTGCTGGCCAACACTGCAGGGTCTTTTATCACGGCATCATTGATTTTTCATTCTAGAGCATTATTTTCCTGTTTCTTATGTTTACCTAGTAGTTTATTTAGGATTTGCCAAACGTTTTTACTGTTACCTTTCGCACCTTCAATTATATTGATGAAAAAGTTTGCTTTGGCCTGTCTTATTGTTTGTGTTACTTTGTTACGAGCATGAGTGAATTTCTGTCTGTCAGTGGATAGTCCGGATTTCAAGCTCTGCTTTAATAGTTGGTCTCTAGATTTAATCAAATTCCTGCACTGTAGATTCAGCCAGGGAAGATGACGTTCCTTCCTGTCCCTAAGGCACCCTCTCCTTGAGAAGGAAGACATTGCATCATTAATTTTAGATTTAAACAGATTACTGTTTTCACCAATGTCTTCAGAGGACAGAGTGTCCCCCCAATTAATCATTTTCACTGCCTCCATAAAACGTTGTTGCAGGTTTTTGGGGATGAAGCGAGAACCCAAGGCAGGGGTTTTAGCTGTGGCCATGAACCTTTTTTTTGTGAGTTTCCTGGCAAAAAGAACAAGATTATGGTCAGAAAGACCAGTCAGGAAGTTGTAGGTTTTAACTATTCTGTCAGCTTTGTTTGTAAATAATAAATCTATCATAGTCTTGGAGGTTTTGGTTATTCTAGTCGGTTGATCCATTAGTTGTATTAAGTTGTGTTTATCCGTGATCCGTTTTAAGCTTTTTCTATTTTGTTTGTCATTCCAGTTGATATTAAAGTTTCCTAGAATAATTAGCTCTTTGTTGGAGTCACAGGAATTCAGCAAGAGTTTTACCTGGGGCCTCATTTATAACGCCTTGCGTAGGATTGACGTAGGAAGGTTGCTTACGTAGTACAAAGCACAAAAATAGGTACATACATTTTCCGCCATTTTCCGATTCACAAAACATTGCGTACCGGCGAGGGAAGTGCGTACGGCACTCCCTACGCCTGTTTCCCTTGATAAATCACAATCGACTCGTAACGCCCATATTTGCCTATACATAGTCAAAGAAACGCCCATTCATTCATTCATTTTGACTGACTGCATGAAGAAGATCGCAGGAAATTACGATAGAACAGCTAAAAAAGACATCTCACACCGTGTCAGATTTTGGTTATTGTGGGGAGGTCGAGATAAATCATATTGTTTGGTGGATGCAGTTTGAACCAGAGTAGCAGCATGGAGGTCGGATCGTCACCTAAATAAATAAATAAGTGGTCCGAAAAAAGTTAATGACAAAAAAATTACACATAACCTTCCTCAGGCAGTGTGTTTGTACCGGGGACAGGAGACACCTCCTTGATGAGAAACTGTAAGAAATGATCGGGGAATCCCTCCGGAGTGGAGTCATGACGACTGGATCTGAATGATTTTTGTTGTATTTGGTGGTTTGTGTTCCAGCTGTCGATCAGCAACTATATATCCATAATCCACCAGTTAAAGGAAATACAATGTGTTGTGTTATATTAGCTGTACAATTGACCACATATGGTGTTCTTAGTTTCCATACCTCCTGTGTTTTACGAGCGACTTATCAAGTCTTGGCAAACGGCATAAAACACGATTAAACGTGATAGGATATAAAACCATGCTCGTATCTACAACCTATAGAAATGCAAAACGGCGTCAGTTTAGACGTAATTCTGTCCTCCTGCTTACCGCATCATTTATGAGAAAACATTTCATAACATTAACACAACATATTCGAGGTGGTTTTAAATAGCATATCCGTATTTATTTATTTCTCCAAGTTATGTTTTTGTGTGCACTGAGGAGTCTCAAACAGGCGTTTGTTTAATCATTTAAAGATTGGCTTTAATCAATGTTTGAAAATGAATTCTTCATATTTGATAAATGAGAGGTAACATTTTATTTATGGTATTATTTCCACATATTTCTCTCCATTCTTCCTTCTGCCAACGGTGTCGCAGTTTCTCGTCTCTCCCGTTTGTGTGCTTAGTGCGTACGCATGGGTTAGAGTTTGCGTGGAGGACCGCACATTTTCCCGTCAAGTTAGTATTTTATAAATCGCAAACATTGCGTAGAAACTGGCGTACGCCATTTTTTGAGCGTATATCCCTTTATAAATGAGGCCCCTGGTCATAGAAATCCACCTTAGCGGTGGGTTGTCGATACAGGCAAATCATGGTGAGGGCCATTTCCTCAGATAGTGTGATTTCCACACCAACACAATCAAACTCAATATTAGCTGGGAGTGCAATCTCCCTACTAGTAAAGGTATTCCTCACATAAAGCAACACACCCCCTCATTTTCCCTTCAGTCTGTCCTTCCTAAACACATTATATCCTGACATAGATACAAGAGTGGATGGTGACGACTGTTTCAGCCAAGATTCAGATATTCCCAAACAGTCAATATTGGACTCAAGGAGGAGATGTTCTAGCTGTTCATGTTTATTGCAGATGCTGCAGAAATTTAAATGTCCACTGAATAGCCCCTTCGGCTTGCACCGAGGATCCCACACTGTTTTTGCTTGATTCGCTGTTTGAAACATTTTTGTGCAACGGTGTTTTTTAAATACAGGATTTCTAGGCTTTACCTCGGTGCCGTTGCTGATAGTGGAGGGAGCAGTCAAAGCTAGCTGGTGGTTTATGGATCTCTGCCGCTAGGCTGCTAGCCATCGGCGCGGTCCTGCAGTCCTTCGATGGTGTGGATGTTGGTCCTGCTGCTAGGCCAGCAGCCGTCACCACAGAGACCCGCCGGCAAAGCTAGCTGTTCAGCAGTGACGTGCGGTGAGGTTCATGGCTGGTGAGGCACTGACTCTTTCAGAGTCAGATTTACAAATATTATATTTTGACCTTAATCGAAATATTCTGTTATTTTCAAAAGCTTTTTTAGTCTGATGCTATGATTAATTTTAAACAGACCGTTCAACAAAAGGATACCCAAAATCTAAATATTGGATTGTTCTTTCTTAGTAAGATCCCATTTTCATTACAGTTGTGGTCTTACCTTGACTTGAAGATGAAGTCCATGCTATCCTTCTGGACAACAATCTCTATTACTGTTTTGTAAAAGTCCTCCTTATCTTCCTCTAGTTTCAAAAGTCTAGTTTGTTGTTTGCAGATCTACCGTCTCTGCGTAGAATAGTAGCAACAAGAACCTGTGGGCTCACGTGCGCCCCCTTCAGTGCGGCAGAGGTTATGGCTGCCTCCCCTGGTGCTTTTTTCATTGCCGTTGTAGATGAGACCAGCGAGCCTAAATATCATATATACGTGAAATAAGTTATTTAGAGACTATGGATGGCGAGGATAAATGTAATAAAGGGATCTACAAACATTATTGGTGACCTACAGTGAGATGGGAACAGGCATGCGCTTAGTGCCCGCTTTCCAGCCAGTTTCTGTGGGGTGACGCATTCTGAAGTGAGGCAGAGCTGATCTGTGCCTCACCTCACCCCACAGTAACTGGCTTGAGCGCGCTCACAAAATAAGTGGGCGCGCTAAATTAGTGCCCGCGCTCCAGCAAGTTACTGTGGGCTTACGTGAGGCAGAGCTCGTCCCTGCCTCACTTCTCATCGCTCCCGTAGCGGAGCTCGGCAAATTTGCTGATTTTGACTATAAAAAGCGATTGGAATCATACAGAAATCACATTTACACAAGATCAGTGGAGACATTTTATTATTATTATTATTTAGTTTTTCTTTAATTGTTTTTCCGTTACATTGGAGTATGACAGGGGAGGCTCTGCCGGGACCCGGACACGGGTGGATATCTCCCGGGAGCAAGAGACACAGCCAGTGGCGTCGCCTGGCCTGGGCATCCGGGGCTTTAGCCCCGAATGTTTTTTCTGTAGCCCCGGACAATTCTCCTTCAATAATATAATACATTAACCGTGCTTTACGTGAACCTCATCATGACACAAGAGAGGACGGCAGCACTGTAATTTCCCGTGTTCAGTGAATGCAACAGAGGCATGACACCAGACCAATCAGAGAGTTGCATGGAAATAAACGTGTGCTTGTGTCATTCAAGCTCGGCTCTGTGTGTGTGTGTGGCAATAGCGCATTTAGTGTGATAGAGAGAGAGAGAGAGAGAGAGAGGGGGAGGGAGGGAGGGAGGGACCGGTGCCAGCATGGACCGTGTTGTTAGCATCTGGTTAGCTAGCTGCACTAATGGACATAAGGAGCTGTTTGTTCCACAAGAAGCTGGAGGAGAGTCCTCTCCTCTCAGACTGAGAGACTCAGGTGAGCTAAAGGACTCTCTGAGTGTTTAGATACATAACTTTAGTCTAAGTTATCTCAGTGGGTCTCAAACGGTTTGGTCACAAATTATTCAAAAGATTATTTCCGCGGCACACCTTCATATGATCATTATAGTTATAAAAAAAAAGAGAATAAAGGAAAAACAGTTATGAAATACTATATGGCAGTAAAACAAGAATAGAGTTTAAAAGGGGAGTGATTAGTAAAATATCCATAAAGAAAAAAGTACATCTGTTTACAGTTCTGCTTCATATGGGTGTTGAGAGAGGTATCCATAGATCTCTTCATTTTGCTCTCAAAGTGCACCAGATTGATGCATATAACTTCAATATTTAAAAAAAAATCTTCCCGGGGGAGCATCCCACCGGACCCCCCTAGAGGAGGTGAGCCCCCCACTCATAAAAAATACCACTTTACCCCTGCCTATATGCCGTGAGCTGATTATCGAGCCTTCATTGTAACAGTCGCGGGTGTACTGTGTGTGTGTGCGCGTGTGGGGAGTGTTGCAGTGAAAAATGCCACTGTAGTGCCGCCACCACTGTGGGCTAAGCCCCGAATGTTTTCAGGTCCAGGCGACGCCCCTGGACACAGCAGAGCCAATAGCCTAATATTCTCCTCTTTTCGTTTTAAACACTTTCTTTTGTTTGAGGGAGTCTGCCAGGAGTGCCAGATGAATGAACTGTAGATAATATGCCGACCATGGCCGAAGTGCTTGATATTCAACGATGTTGCTGGTGCAGACAATGATGTATCCTCAACATGTTGTTTTACCATGGGGGCAAGATGAGTGGTGTAGCTACACTAAACATGTAATTCCTATTTTCTTTATAATACTCCAAGGAGAACGCCCCTCTTGAGACAGCAGCGGTGCCTGCAGCTGCACCAAAGAAGGGACTGGGGAGCTTCTTCAAGGCCACCGTAGAACCTGCTCTGGAACAGAACAAGGCCATAGCTCTTGTGCTGCAGTCCTACCTCCAGGCAGGGCCACTGGATGCTGAGTGGTGGAGGGAATCCCGGAAGTTCTACCCACGGCTCTCCATCCTGGCAAGGAAGTATCTGTGCATCCCAGCACAAGTTCCTCTTCAGAGAGGGTCTTCAGTACAGGTGGCAATATTGTCACCTGCCTGCACTCATCTCTGAAGCCAGACCATGTAAACAGGCTGGTGTTTCTAGCTAAAAATCTTTAAGAGATGACATGAGCAGCCCTACCAGCCATGCTGCCATGGTGGCCTAAATGATTTTTATTTGGTCTTAAATTGTAGTTTAACATTTATTTCCTGTTACTTCTGGACCATGACGGTGGGCCAGCCTTTAATGTTTAAGTGAGTGGAATATGTTGAATATGTTTTACCAAAATGTTGGCTATATGTTAAGGAGTTTTCAGTAGGTTGTGACAATCCACTGCAACATATTTTTTCTAATTTATTTATCATATTTATATATGTTTAGTAGGTTTTGGAAGTGCGCTCCAACATATTTGTTGATCTTGTTTATTGGTATTTATTATTTTTGATATTATTTATTTAAATGTAGATATAAATGTATAATTTATTTTATTTTGTATTTGTTTTTCAGTTGAATTATATGTTCAGGGTAGTAATCAACAGTTAAAAAGATACTGTTCAAATCATTATTTGTATTTGTTTTAAAGTTCAATAAATTGATGTTTTCAAAGTCAATGAATAATCGTATTTAATAATCGTGATATCAATTATTGACCAAAATAATCGTGATTATGATTTTTGCCATAATCGAGCAGCCCTACTACGAGTGGCGCGTGCTGCCTTTCGGGACCACCTGTAGCCCATGCTGTGCTACATACGCCCTGCAGCGCCACGTGAACAACCACAGCGAAGACAATGAAGAGGTAGTTAAATCTGTGATGCATTCATTCTATGTGGATAACTGTCTCCAGTCTCTGCAGTCCCAGGACCAGGCCAGAAACCTCATCGACAAGCTGAGAGCAGTCCTTGCCAGCGGAGGCTTCGAAATAAGACAGTGGGTGTTACGTGCCAGGCAGGCTGTACTTGTGTGGTTCTCCTTCCCTCCTGTTTTTCTCTCTTCTCCCTGGGTGTTTCTCAATCTCGAGTATGCTTGCTTGGTAGCACATGTCTTCCGAGTCACTTCCTTCAGAAGCGAGGCAAGAATACTTCCTGGCATTCTGAAAACAAAGAGTGGAACAGGCTAGCAAGTGTGCAGGTGTGCGTCATATGAGACGCCCCGCCTTACATTTTCCGCCACAGATTTGGGGAAATTGGTCCGTGCGCAAAGCATTGTGGGGATTTTAAGACCGCGGAGTCTACACATGTGCAGCCTCGAAATTTCTCCAAACGAAGTACGCCAGGCTCGATAGAATTCCAAGTATGCTAGACATTGGAACAGTACTTCGGCGGCACTCGATGACGTAGTATGCTTGAAATAGTGGCTCTGGAGCAGCTTTACTCGAGATTGAGAAACACCCCCTGTGTTCTCTACAGCTAATCAGCAGCTGATCAGTACCTGCCTGTGCACCTCAAAACATCAAAAAAAAATTAAATTAAATTTTTTTTTTTTAATGTAAATGGTGTGTGTGTGTGTCTGTGTGTGGACTTTGCCACAGTCCTTACATGTTTATCACCCGACTAACACTTCTAGGAAGGTTTACTTACACAATAAAAATGAGGAAACATAGGATAAATTTGTCTCCAACAGGAGCAGATTTATTTAAAAAATAACACACTATAGAATAAAACTACACTGAAACCGAAATAAAACCACAAGCATTGTTTTTGTAAACACTGGCAAAAAAAACTAAAAAAAGCAAAAATGTACACAAAACCTGAATGTGTTTAGTCAGAGGTGTGCCACGCCTCGAAACAATTCTTCTTTGAATTGAGGCTCAGAGGGAACAGGCACTTAGTGCAGTAGATAGGTGTCTTCACCGTTTTGTTGCCAGCATCAGAGCACCTCCTGCAGTACCTCCTGAGCGCGGTGGCATCTTCCCCATAATACTTGGGAATGCATACGAGTGATGATGGGGGGAGTGGTGGTGGTGCTGCAGGGACTTCACCCCTCATGTCTGCAACAAGCTGCTCCCTGAAGGACTTCTGGGTGTGTGGCTTCGTCCTGCCGGGGTCACCCCTCATCTTGTCCAGCTCCTTGTGGAGAAGGAAGCTGTTCACCACTGCAATGTAACATTGAGGGACCATAGTTCAGAATCAGAAGATGCAGAGGGAGGCTGAGTTAGTACTGGTGCAGACGTCCGGCGGCGTAGCTTGGATGTTGATGGCTCTGGGGCAACTGTATGCTGATCTGATGCACGTCGTAGCTCGGATGAGGCAGATGTTGATGGCTGTGATCCAGAAGCCATTTGATACTCGTCTTCATCACTGTGAAAACAAATGTGGAAAAAACAAATCGATTACTTCACTGGCTTATTCTTTCAAAAATGTAACTCAAATCAGAAATAATTCCTCCATTTAGCGTGTGTGAAATAACATACCAACAGTCTGCGAATCAGAGGCACAGTAGGGCGGGTCTTCGCGGAATGCGGGTGGGAAAAATGCGTGTGTGTTTAAAAAAAAAAAAAAGTCAGAGCGAGAGTTAACAGCTCATCTAGTTGCATCTGTAAATAGGCCTTGCCACCCCAGCTGCCACCCCAGTTGGCAGCTTTGTTTTGAAAGAAAAGTTGTGGCTCATCGGACATTTATGAGAGAAAGTCTAATGTCCGAGTGCAAGTGAATGCAGCACAAGACGAAAAAAAACAGAAGCATTGGGCCCCAAGTACTGAAGGAATGAGGTATTAGCGGTCTACAATGACAGAGAAGAGACTGTCAAGTTTGGCTGTACTCAGCATTGAATCAAAACGCACTAAAGCTTTGGATCTTACTAATTTTGTGAGTTGTTTTGCTGAACAAAATGGTAATCGCCGCATTCAGCTGTAATAGACGTCAACTTGATGCTCTGCTCACGGATGAGCATACAAAACTGTTAAGATGATGACCTTACGTGTGTAAATATATTTTTTTCTTTGTGGGGGTCTGCCCCCAAAAAACTGTTTTAAGTCCTGAGAAAGTCAAATAAGACGGTGTGTAAAACTACACTGCCCAGCCAAAAAAAAGTAACCACTTTGATTTAACTAGGCCAGTAGGTAAGGGCATTCCACTGGATAATAACTGAAGTATAAAAGAATGCATGTCTGAAGTGATGGAGACCATGTTTGAAGGCAAATAAAAAGAGGAAATAACAGGTCAAATCAAGCAAATCCCCCTCTCAGATTCCACAGCAACCAGAAGAACATAAATACTGGCTGGTGATTTGATGAATCAGCTTTGTGATGGAATAAAAAATGCACAGTGCATTTCCTTAGCTGTGGATGAGTCCACTGACAATGCTCAGTTGCTGGTGTTTGTGAGTTTTTATGATGAGGCAAAGGGGGAGTTTGTTGAAGATGTGTTGGGCCTGACGAACCTCAGTGGACACACAAGGGGGCAAGACATTTATAAAGCAATAATGGGAATGCTGAATGAAAGAGGGTGCAGCTGCCTTTATTCATAACTGTGCAGCTCTTACACTGCGACTCTGAGGGATCAAGCACAGACACAATAACAATGAAAACTGCTGCATACAGATTATTTTTGTTTTTGCAACCGTGTTAAGAATCTTGTTGCAATTGTTTAAAAGTTTTAATGACCGTAATAAACGGACCTTTGTCTTATTGAAAAAAAAGTTTGGACCTTTAAGATTTGTATTTGAGTACCCCTGAGCTAGAGCGTTGCGCTCAGCTCAGCAGAACATGTTGGTGGTTCCTCTGTGCAGGAAAAAAAACAGAGGTGACAGGGCTTTGCTGTTGGAGCTCTCAGACTGTGGAACAGCCTCCCAGTACACATCCGAACTGCACAGTCTATTGAAGTTTTTAAATCTCAGCTAAAAACCTACCTCTTTGCACTGGCTTTTAATACTAGTTGAACATAACATTTTGACATTTGTATGTGTTTTTATATGTTTCTAGTTATTGTGCTTTTTAACTTGTTTTTAATTATTGCTTTATAATTGTATTCCTATTGTGTTATTTTACATTGTATGTGTTCCCTGTACAGCACTTTGGTCAACTGAGGTTATCTGTTTTAAATGTGCTATATAAATAAATAAAGATTGAGATTGAGGTCACCTACTACCTATTATGGTCCTCACATCTCACAGAATTCCTTTTTTCTACATCCATAAAAACAGCTGAATGCATTTTACCCATCTTCATTGTAGGCAGTCAGGATCTTAAATAACTCCTGTCTAGCTTTCTCGAGCACTTTTCCTCCTCTTCATCCCAAACAACTTTCTTTCCTTTGTTCTCGAGGCCACAACTCCACAACACACCTGTGAGCCAGTAGCAGCAGATGCCTGTGGATATATGAAGAAAGCTAGAAGCAGCATTAGAGGCTGGTCTTTGCGAAGCCACAAAACTTTCACTTGTCAGCATTTGGTCTTCTCACATTGACGACAGCTCATTATGCCAAGTAAAATGACTCTGGACTCGGCTACTAGTATATATCACAACTTTAAGGACATAATGATTTCAATTAGGGCTATCTAAGTGTTCTTGTCAAATAAAGTTGATGGGAATAAGTCATTTTGGATCCAATGGCAATCATTTAGAAACCCATCATTTAGGCTTTGAAGACCAACATTCATCCTGTATCTAGTTCTCTTTATAGATCCATGCATTTGCCCAGACCAGTGTTTGCTACAGGAACTGTACGAGATCAAATCAATATTTAAGTGCCGGAACTTTAAATGAATACACTGTTTTAATTTGAAACTGTTTTATTCTGAAACCGGATGTGCTTCCGTTGACTTCCGGTTTCACGTTAATCATTGTTTTTAGCCATTAGCATGTAGCTAATGGTATATTGTGAACGTGAATATAGGGGGAATGACACGTGGTGTTACACACTAAACACACTGTCTTCAACTCTCACTTATTGACGGTGCAATACTATTATTAAGGAATGTTTAAATGACCAACAGATATTAGAAGATTGTAAAACTAACATCAGAAAAAGACAGGACGTGCCTTGGACCCGCCCCCGCCGGCGCTAAGCCAATGGGAGAAGACTACAGATGATAAATATGTGACACAAACAGGAAGTTGGTCTCTTTCTCATTCCCTGCGACTGGAGAGAGCAAGCTCGGCTGGGCAAACCTTTTACAAATTCATTGTATCATTGTTTTATTAAACGCTGTTAACTTATAAATAAGCTTCCTGGACTCTTTTCAGCTAATCCTAAACTCAGATCGTAGAAACTCCAACAGAACCTATTACACTGCAAACCTTGCAAGGGTTTTTAGCAAACCCCCCAGAAAGTGCAAGTGCATGTGTGCAGGATCTATTAGCCTACATCCGGGTCCTCTTTGCTCTCGAGTCAGGCCATTTTGGCTTCATTGAGCAACTTCATAGAAATGAATGGAGTCCCACCTCCAATGCCCATTCTCTGTATACATCCATGGTTTTTAGTATTAAACCTACCAATTTATTTTTTACTGGATACCCCTCAGTCCTTGTGGTCGTGTAACAAAATAGTGGCTGGTTTTGGTCTGCTTCAAAATGAAAGGTTTCAGTGTTTTAAGTAGTAAATAAAAACCCACATTTTTCTTTTTATCACCTATAATATAAATACATCAAAGTCTTACGTTAGGGATGAAGTAACAGGAGGCACTCAGGTACCCTTAATGAACCCTTTTAGATCTTTGTGCATGTTCTGTTTTGTCCTTTTGCAAAGAACATTAAAATAGTTTTTGGAATGATTAGTTCATGAATTGGACTTGACTACGGGAGACAGAAACAGTAATTTACCAGAGACAACTAAATGTTTCATTATGTTCTCTCGTCAGTTTCCAAATAGTTCCGCTTCCATGGGATTTGTTTCTTCTCCCAGGGTGTGTGTGTGTGTGTGTGTGTGTGTGTGTGTGTGTGTGTGTGTGTGTGTGTGTGTGTGTGTGTGTGTGTGTGTGTGTGTGTGTGTGTGTGTGTGTGTGTGTGTGTGTGTGTGCGTGCCTTGGAACCCTTCCAACTGCACGTTTCCATTTTTAGAAAATAGTTATGGGACAGCAATTATAGGTAAGAGCCATAGTATTTAAATGTGCTTTATAAATAAAACTTGATTTGATTTGATTTGATATTAGAGTTGAGCAAACCTACAACTTTTTGCTGATATGACATTTTAGCTAATGTAATTCCCTTATTGACTTAGGAGACAGTATGTATTTTCTGATGAGCATATTTAACAGTTCTTAGGCATGCTTGTGGAATGGCTTTGTTTGTCTTTTTTAAATATATTTTTTGGTCCAGAGAATTTCTTAATGACAGTGTTGAAAGGGGGGAGACAGAGGAGAGGACATTACCTAATAGTTCCGCGAGCCAGAGTCGAATGTGTGTACTGAGAGGATACTGCATATAGGCCACCAGCTCTAAAGATGAGCTCCTGGCATGGCTTTATTGATGGATTAACTGGCTGTTCTTTTATTTCTACCGTATTTTCCGGACTATAAGTCACACCTGTGTATAAGTAGCTTTTATCAAAAAATGTGTCGTTCAGAGAAAAAAACCATATATAAGTCGCTTCGGTGTATAAGTTGCATTTATCCACTGAAGTCTTCGTCCTCTGTGTCGCTGTTAAACACTTCCGCCAACTCCGGTCGGTCGTCACTGAAGCCCATGCTGTGTCGATCCATCCCACAACATCCTGGATAGTTACGTGACGCATCCTCCCGGTTGCCGTGACTTTTTTCTTCTTCGGTGGTACAGCAGTTTTTAGTTGTCACGATTGTATACAGTGCCATCTCTTGGCCGTAGTTTGAACGTAGTCAGACAAAATACAATATATAAGTCGCAGGACCAGCCAGACAGCTAAAAAAAGCGCGATTTATAGTCCGGAAAATACGGTATTTTCAAAGAACCCCGTTTGAAATATTTCCCCACCCTGACCAGGGCAAAACATTTTTGAAAGGACATAAAGTCAGAGGTAAATAGAACGCATTGCCATCAGTGTCTCATTTACTCAAACAACTGTGAAACTAAAATCACTTTAATGCTACGTTTCAACAAATAATCACAAAATCACAGATTGTTTTGATCATCCAATAACATTATAAAAAGTCAATTGTTTTTGTAAAAGAACATACCAAAAAAGTCTTAGTCAAACCATTTTTTATTAGTCAGCTGACAGCAACTAGGCTTTGTCTTCAACCAGAGAAGCCCCTAAAACGTTAGTCAAGAGCTGCGCCATGTCATAAATGTAATTGTGTCGAGCAGAAAATCCAAAGTGTGGGATCATCCGGCAGTGGCTCAGTCAGTAGGGGCTTGGACTGGGAGCCGTAGGGTCGCTGGTTCAAGTCCCCGACCAGACCTAAATATGGAGTGTGGACTTCTACTTGGAGAGGTCCCAGTTCACCTCCTGCCCTGCCGTGGTGCCCTTGAGCAAGGCACCGGACACCCCCCTTCCCCCCCACTCCCATTGCTCCCCGGGCGCTGTACAATAGCTGCCCACTGCTCCTAGTACTAGACTCCTTGTACTAGGATGGGTTAAAAGCAGAGGCCAAATTTCACTGTGTGTGCTGTGTGCTCTGCATGTGTGACCATTAAAGAGGGTTTCATCCCTCCCTATTCTATTCTATTCTATTCATTACGAGCCTTTAAAAAAACGACCTCGAGAAGGTGACATGCAAACTCTGCAAGCCAAAATTCGCCTTCCACATTCTGTCATGATTTTGGATTTATGTTGTTTTCAACATAAAGTTTTGGACTTTGTGTTTTGTTGGGACGTCTGGAATCCTTGGGGGGGGGGGGGGGGGGGGTCTTGTCTGGTCCTACTTCCTTGCCTGCCTGTCTTTAGTTTCCCTCCTGTGTCTGATTGTCTCATTGTGTTCACCTGTTGCCCTTGTGTTTCTACCTCCCCTGCCCAGCTGTGTCTTGTCCTGTGATTACCCTTCTGTGTATTTAGTCTCGTCTTCCCCTGTGCTCCATGTCGGATTATCGTCTTTTTTCAAGTCCTTGTTACCTGTTCGTCTTTTGTCCTAGTTACCTGCCTATGCTTGTAAGTTTGTTCATGTCTGTATTTTTCCTCGGTCTTGTTAATTTTAGTTGTTTCTTGCTTTTTAATGTTCCCTGACCTTTTTTGTCTTTTTAAACTGCATTTGGGTCCTGATATTCCCCAACCCTGACACATCCACGCCCTTCGGAGCCCATATTTGTTGGCTTAATTGAACCAGAGCAAGATACGTAGCTCACCACAGAAACTGTTTTCTTTCTCATAATATGAGAAGACTGGAATCGGAGGAAAAAGCAGTGAGTCACAATGAGTTATGCAGTAGCCTAGCATTAAATAAATATATTTAATATATACTATTCCTGACCTAGTTTTCATTCCATGATGAGGGCTTAATGCGCATAGGCATTTCTGCCAAACCGCATATTTTTTGAGTGTTAGATAGGTTCAAGGTTCTTTATTTGTCATACGAACATAGCTAGTACTAGTAGTAGTTATGTCGATGAAAATCTTAGGTCACAGGCTTCTCCAACAGTGCAACACAATAATACAGATAAACAGAAAAATATAGTGCAAGTAAATATTAAAAAGTAAATACAAAAAGAAAAATACTGTGAAATAGTGAAATAAGAGTCTTTATGCAAGCTATTGGAATGATATATTAGATAAATAGATAAATAATTACTAAGTAGCAAATTAATGTTATGGATGTTGTTTCAACAAAGCCAGAGATTATAGAATAAAACAAATAAATAAAAACAAGGATAATTGTGTGTTATTGTTGAGTAAATAACAGTGTGCTATTTAGAAAAGAATAACAACAAATTAGAAGGGAAAAAAAGATTAAGAAAATACAGATTTCAGTATTCTGAGGCTCTGAGCCCAATTTCTTTTCCTCACGGACAGCAAAAAAAGTCAGACATTATATGATTTAAAATAAAAACAATAATCGTGGCTTGATATTGAGTAAGAAAATGTTTTTATGAACCACACAGCTTCCGGTCTTCCAAGACCCGACCGGACAAAAAGACGTGTTGCAGGCACGAAACATACTACCAATAAAAATACATTGCTTTTAAAATCGTTCTGTGTGACACGAAAAAAAGGGGAAAATCGTGTTGGTGAACACGAATCAATAGATTAAATGCCGTGACTATAACACAAAATGCCGTGAGAACTAGCTGCACCTTTATAAGCTTTGATAACACTGTGATGAATAATTATAAAACATATCATATATATTATTCTGAAATGGAACCATCTGCATAATGACTACTTTTTCTTTTGATACTTTAAGTATATTTTGATGATAATGTGTAGATCGTGTTCGTTCTCGAGTCCAGGAGGAAGTTAAAAAGAGACAATGTAGTCCCGGAAAAGTTCAAATGGTGTTTTAATGAAGTAACGTGGTTTTGAAACAGACACAGCGCCGTGTCGAGAGGAGGAAGAAGAGAGGCTGAGTCTCCGTGCCCCGTGTGTATATGCGATTCCTGGCTCCTCGTCTCATTGGCTGCTTCGACGATGGGCGGGTCTTCCTACCGGCTTCGTTCTTCTGTGACTGATATCGCGTAAATAATAGGATTTAGACCAGGGCTATTCAACTTCATTAGCAAGTGGGCCAAATAGGAAAATCACTGGGGGTTTGTGGGCCACACAATACTTTGTCAAGGAATCACTACAAATAACTCTTGCTTACAGTAGTGTTAATAGATACTAATACATTAAATGAACTAGTCAAGTGCATCCCTTTTTTACTTTAATTTTATCAACATAAATCATTACAGAAAGCAACCAGTCCATAAAAAAGTAGGAAAGCTTCGGTTACAAGGCTTGACACAAAAGTGCAAAATGTTGCATCTTTAAAACTAAGGAGACATGAGGTTTTTCCCCCCAACAGTTCCATGTCCACTAATGTACAAAACAAGATGAATATAATAAAACAGTATTCATCACATTAACAGTAAGTAGCCCTGTGCATAATATCCTCAACACTTCCAAGCATACATAAGGTGCATTGAAGACAACACAAGTCCATAAAATGTAATACTAAATGCAAATAGAACATAGTAAAACAATAGCCATCAGACTCACAATAACATTCATATCTTGGAAACATTTTTACAATTTTCGAAACAGTAAGTAGGCTTGTTTGAATGACCATAAAAACAGATCTGCATACATACCATGCATCAGACTTCTGTCATGTTTAGCCTGTTTGAGTCAGTGAGCGAAATTACACTGCCTTGATTTAGCTATTTCAGCATAGTTTGGCTAAGAGTGGTAAGAGCAATCCTGAGACACTCATGCAACTTATCATTGGTCATGGAGCAACGTGCCCTTGTTTTGATGGCATTCATATGAGAAAAGCTAGACTCACAAGTATAGGTAGATCCAAACATTGTCAGTATAAGCAAGGCCACCTTCCTCATTGTGGGGTACTGATACTGGCAAACATGGTTAGACCAAAAGTCCACTACACCCTCAGACTGCAGGAGCTGTTTTAAAGCAAAGGAAGACTGCACATCAACCAGCTCCATCTGAAAGAGGCTCTCATCAATGCAAGATATTACCTCTTTTACTTTTACACAGAAGTCTGCATCAGGCTTGATGGAAAACGGGTCACGAGCAAACTGCAATACCTCAATTGGAATGCAGTCAATTTTGTCATGAAGTCTGTCATGACTGGCGTTATGTTTGCTCCAGGTGATGTGGTCATAAATGCACGGAGTTTTGGGAAGTGCAGCAGTTTTGTTGTCATTAGGTCTGTTTTGAAGATCGTTAGCTTTGTCTTGAAGGCACAAAGTCTTTCAACCAAATCAGCGATAGACTTTTCGCAACCCTGCAGTTCGCAATTCAAAGTGTTCAAGTGTCCAAACATATCACACAGAAAGTAAACTTCTGCCATAAACTGTTCATCTAACATGCGCTCCAAGAGGTTTGTAGCTCGTTTGTGCTTAAACGTGCGAAGGAAAGCCACAATCTCCTGGCGGAGTTCACAGAAACGATCCAGGACCTTTCCTTTGCTGAGCCATCGGACATCGTTATGGAAGAGTAAGTCCGTGTGTTGCAAGCAGCTGACGGAACAGGCGGTGTTGTAGGCTGGAGGTTGAGCGAATGAAATTCACAATGTTCATGACAGTGTCCATGGTGTTTTTCAGTGGCGAGCCGTCAGGGCCCTCTAGGCCCTCTGTGAGGGCCTAAGATATTCTAAAAAATAATATTTAAAAACATTTAAAAAATATATATTTTTTTTAAATATATATTTTTTTAATATTATTTTTGTTATATCTTTCATTAGTTTTACCGAAAAAAAACTTGATTTAATTGTATTTAAAATAACATTTCCAAAGAAATAAATCCTTCTAATCTGCCTGTTCAGTCTCTGTTGAATGTGAAGGGTTACATGAAAGAAGCTCGTCTGGCCCGCTATAGTAACTGAACGAGAGAGTAATGTCAAATGACAGTACAATTGACCAATCATATCTTCCCTCTAAATGGGTGGGTTTTATTATCGCGGACTTTATGACAAGTTCCGCCCGCTGTGAAACTTTTCTTGTTTCCATAGCAACAACAACTTCCTGTCAACAGCGTGAACTCGCCTTCAAAATAAAAGCATGCCAAATTACACTTAAGACATACAACTGCAACGAAAGTAACAAACACAATGCAATATCATTTTCAATGTCAAAGAACACAAATTGGGTTCACAGGTGTTGTTTTGTGTGGTAGAGGGTCGCTGTCATTGATGCGTTTTGCACCCTGGGCCGTTGTTTTGATATTCCGCTGAAGTATACACTGTGACGTAATAACTATTTTTTTTTCTTTTTTTCGAGGGAATTGGTGGGGGTCAGAGGACCTAGGTATAAAGCTCACCGCTCGCCACTGGTGTTTTTCAAATCACCACTGAGCTTTGCACACAACACAGATTGATGAATAATACAGTCTAAATACTGCATGTGTGGGGCTATGGCAGATAGACGCGCCACCAGCCCCTGCACTCTGCCGATCATAGCTGGAGCGCCATCAGTGACCAACAGGCACACTTTTTTTAAATCCAGTTGACGTTCGTTAAAAAACGAGACTATCTTTTGAAAGATAACCTCACCTGTAGTGTGTCCCTCCAACGGAATAAGCCCCAGAAGTTCTTCCCTAAAGCGAACTCCATCGAAAAATCTCACATAGATGCACAGCTGGGCCATGTCAGTACAGTCAGTTGATTCGTCCACAGCGATTGATATAAACTCTGCTTTTCGAAGGTTTTCCAAAAGCTACCCCGACACATCCTTTGCAAGTAGTTCCACTCTGCGAAGTGTTGTTGTGTCTGAGAGAGGTACTTTTTTAATGGCTGAAGTGACGCTGTCTTTTACTTTTTGGTCAATAACCACTTCATCGATGACAGCAAGCATGCACTCTTTAACGGTCTCCGCGTCGGTAAAGAGCCTCTTCTGTCTGGCTAGTGTCCAGGCTAATCGCAGGGATGCTATCGTAGCTTAAAGCGACTAAAAGCCACTTGACTCTGTTCAAATGATGCTAGCAGTCCCTGTACTTTCCTTCTCTGTTCCTCTGAGCCCACGGGAAAACTGGCAGAAAACGAGCCGTGATTTGAGTTGTAGTGTCGCTTTACGTTGTATTCTTTCATCACGGATATACTTTCGTTGCACAATAAACACACCGGTTAATTACTTGTTGCGGCTGGCAAAGTAAATACATATTTGTCAGTCCATTCATTCTGGAATTGGCGATTTTCCGAATCAACTTTACGTTTCTTGGGCTTGGAGAGAGACATCTTGAAGCTGTTGTTAACTAAAGTACTTTCTCTGTGGCCCGCGAACCTAGTGTGTAACGTGAGTTTGACTGAGCCAATGACAAGTGCGGACACAGTGCGTTTTTTTTTAATGAGCAGAGCGCGGCAGGCAAAATAACGGATTCAAAATAATTCAAATCAATGGAAAAACCAGCGTTTTCGCCGTATCGTCGGATTTAGTGTGATCAGCAGAGATGGGGTCGTTACTAAAAAAAAGTAATATATTACATATTACATATTACTTTAAAAAAAAGTTATATATTACACTACTTCATTACTCTCTACATAAAGTAACTCGTTACTTTACTCGTTACTTTACTCGTTACTTTACTCGCAGGGCCGGCCCGCCCCTCCCTACAGGCAGATCACGCAGACTGCTAAAGTTTCAAATGTTCTCTTTAGTTCAGTTTCCATTGTCGCATAAGACTGATCCAGATAGCTCTGACCATGGCTGTCCTCTGTCTCCTGCTATCTGTATTTTGCGCAGTATATCTCTGAACGATGCGATGGTGATTCCACTGTGCAAATGGGCAACATTACCTCTACTATGAAGGATGCTACAAGCCTGTCCATCTCTGCTTTGGTTACCGGTCCTCCAAATTCTAATTTGTGCTGCTTCGGAATCGGCGGCGGCGCACTCACAACATCCTCACTCTGGGTTCGGGGGTCCGGTCCTTAGCTATTAGCTTCACCTTAGCATGTGTTCTTTGCAGGTGTTTGTTGAGGTTTGACGTGGTGTTTACAGCAGTGGATAACAGCTTCTGGCCTGGACACAGTTTGCACCTCACCGTTACATTCCTGTCTATTCTTCGGACTAACTCAAAATAATGGGCATACCTCCACCCCTCGAAAGTTATCGCTGACTCAGCCATGTTTATGGAGCACTGCACGCGGAGATGTGGACGTGCAAGTCGCGCAGATTACGTACATATAAACCTGCGGCGGAAACCCCTCTTGTCTGTCAGTGTGATTATGACTGATTTTATAAAAGTAACGAAGTAACGCGTGTCGGGGCAATGTTAGTAACTGTAGTGTGATTACTGAATTATAAAAGTAACGCGTTACACTACTCCGTTACCGACAAAAGTAATATTATTACAGTAACGCGTTACTTTGTAACGCGTTACACCCAACTCTGGTGATCAGACATTAGTTTTATTTATGCTATTACACATATGCCATTTCGATTTGCAGGCAACCTCTTGTGGGCCAGAAAAAAGTTCTGAAGGGCCTGATTCTGTATCAGATCCGTTGCAGCCCCGTTTTTAGAGATTTGGGTATGGAGGAAAAGAGAGAGGGTTGTGTTTTCTGACACTTGGTGAGTTCCCTGACACACCGGGGACACATATTCATGTATAAAAGACGTACAAAAAGTGCATTTTGCATGATAGGTCCCCTTTAAATTCACTTTTCTTAAAAACGTAACTTTAGCCACATGCTAATGCTAACCGGAAAAGAAGAATTTTCAGAATAAAACAGTTTTAATTATAAGAGCATATTTAATCTAAATTACGCCATATAAACATTGATTTTAATTTCTTACAAATGCTTTTGTACTTTTAATTGATTAACATTTTGAATGCGGGACTTTTACTTGGAACAGAGTATTCCTACATTCTAGTATTTTTACTTAAAGGGGACCTATCATGCAAAATGCACTTTTGTACGTCTTTTATACATGAATATGTGTCCCCGGTGTTCCAGGGAACTCACCAAGTGTCAGAAAACACAACCCTCTCTATTTTCCTCCATACCCAAATCTCTAAAAAAGGGGCTGCACCGGATCTGATAAAAACGGATCCAGATTTGAACACTTTCCTGACGTCAGGACGGTGGCGCTACGGCTATTGGGCCAACTCTCCACCTATCAGGGGAATGTGGGGTTGGGCCACGGCCACGGCCATTGCCCACATTCGTATATAGGCTGTCGGCAGGCTCCCCCAGTCACATCTATGTTTTTGCGTACTCTAACAATGATGTCGTCCAAGGGAGTTAAACGTTGTGCTGTTGTTGGCTGCAATAATCTGGACAAGGGCAAGGTACTGCATGCACTGCCATCTCTGGAAAAAGACAGGAATCTGTGGCTAGAGTTTATTTTCCAGGGACATGTGCCAGAAGACTACAGCAGATTTCTGCTTGTGTGTTCACAACATTTTGCCCCGGACATGTTTATGAACGTCACTCAAGTCAAAGAAGGATATGGCTCCAAACTAAGGCTAAAACCGGGATCAATACCCACCATCCGGGACCAGGCCAGTGAGGCCACATCCAATTTGGAAGCTGTACGTTTTTATTTAGCTGTGTTTTTCCTGATAAAGCTATTCTAGCTTGTAGCATGTAGCATGTAGCTTCGCCGTATCAATGTCGCCTCAAACCCAAACAGTAATCGGTTAGGTGTTTATATGTTTTTGTAACATTTTATTTTATTTTGTACGCTCCGCTGTCTTTGCTTTTATTTTAATTATCAGGCATTTGATAACATGCTCAGACATACTGCCGCAATCGCGATCTGTGTGAAGGCTGTAAAGCCACGCCATAGCAGATAACAGAAGTATTTATTCTCGTATTTATTAGTATTTTGTATCCTCTAAAATCATATAAAGTAAGTTATAATAACAAACGTAATCTTCTGTAGCTAAGTGCCGTTTTTTGCAGCGTTATATGTACAAGCTTTTGTGATTGTAGTCTGTAAGAATGATCAGATATCATCGATCTGTAAGCTACGCTACGTTAATGAGACACGCCGTTTTTTGCAACGTTATATGTAAAAGCTTTTATGTGTTTACTTGTTAGCACACATTAATTTAAATGGGTGTGTGTGTGCACGACTGTTAGGATCTATGGGGGAGGGGGGAGACACACCATGAGTAAAACCGAGCTAAAGCACCGTTGGTTTGTTGTTGTTGTTGTTGTTGACGGGGCCTTACCTCCAGCAACAGGCTAATTAGTGGCTAGCACTCATTACAGTCAGTCTACGGAGCTCAGCCCCTCTCCAACACATCATCTGTATCCTGTCAGAAACACAGCATGCACGTTACGGTTCCAAACTAACTCAGATTGGAAAAGACTAAGCAAAGAGCTTTGCTAAATAGACAGTTTTAGCCCCCATCTTTTGGGATTTCAGACTATAATTATCCAAATAGTATTTTCTCATCCTGAATACTAAGTTGAAATGATTTTGTTCTAACTATGTTTTCTTCTTTACAGGCCAGCACCTCACATGCTACCAGCAGATTATCTGTGATGATAGATTCTGCATGTCAGACTGACCCCACATTCCGTAAGTGTTTAAAATATTTATTATACAACTATTTACAACCAAAGAGTAGACTTTCATATAAATTCGGACGCAAGCACATGAAAAATAAATCTATACATCTATTGAAGTGCCAGTAATATTCACATTTTTAAAATGAAGTATGTATTCCACAACAAATTATAAAATAAAAAAAATAGAAACAACTTTCAGTGTTTTACATGCATATAAAAATCTAAACCAAATATTTTTTTTGCTTTTTTTTAACATTGCACAGGCTACGTGGCCAACTTGATGGACCTCATCTTCGACCAAGTCTTTGTGGACCCTGCACCATTCACACAGGAGCTTCTGAAGATACCCATCCCAGAGGACCTGTGTTCCCAGTATGAGCGACCTGACAGGGAGGAGGTCATCGCCGGTTATGCTACACAGTTCAATTTGACTGTCTGAACCCAACATAGTTGTTTTGCGGATCAGGAAACTCCCTGTGAATCCTGAGGACAACGCAGGCCGGAATGACTACTCTGATCTTGCATCCAAGGAAGCCCCAGCACCAGCTCACAAAGCTTCTGTAGGCTAGATACCTGTGACGCCTGAAATAATTGCAAATAATATTTAGTGAAAAGCCTATTTAATTTATGTAAAATACCGTTGATTTTGAATAAAGTTCCGACAGTTTATATCAAATGTGTCATAATTATTCATGTTTGGATGGGTAAAGTATATGCTGCTTTCAAAAGCATAAGGTTGTGTGTGTGTGGACTTTTTTTGTCGTACACATGGGTGTGTTATGCCATTGTTGTGTAGTATATCATAATAGTAACGCCATGTACAATGACAGAATGAAATGAAAGATTGCATAAAACCATATACATCAGTGTTTATTTTCATGAACAATATTAGCAGACGTTTTACAATTTCAGTCAAAACAAACAAACCACTCACTGCTGTATTTTAGACCCTCCAGAAAAACGCGATTATGCGATCGCATAATTTACCGCATAATCAGCAAAATGGCGCAGATTTTTAAAAGGGCGCATATTTATTAAAAGGTCGCATAATCCCCGCATTTTTCCACACAAAGTTGAGGGAAAAAAAAAGTTAACGTGAAGTAGTGATGTCATCAGCTCGCGCAGGTAAACAACACCGTAGAGTGAATGTGTGGAACTCACACGAGAGAGAAAACAACAAGATCAGCGCCATATAGATTATTATATACTATTATTATTATACTATTATACTATTATACGGCTCTGACCAAGATGAAAAAATCGAATCCATCTCATTTGCCTACGAACATTTCTGCTAAAGACCGGGCAAAGCAGTATACCCCGATGTCTTGCACGAAAGTGGGGGGGAAACTATTCTGCACCCCGTGCAACTGTGTGTTGGAGCATAAGAGAAAATCGACGGTGACGACCCACTTTGGTTCATTAAAACATTCTAAAATGCTTTCTGCTGCTGCGGACAAGAAAGTCAAACAACTCACGTTCACCGAGGCATCAACCTCCAAAACCCTTTCGATTGCTACAAGAAACGAGGTGAGTAGCCTACAAGATTGAAGCTGGTCAGATAACGAACGAGTAAATGAAAACAGAATGAGGCGGAGAAGAGTGTGTGTGTGTGTGTGTGTGTGTGTGTGTGTGAGAGAGAGTGATTAAAATAGCCCATATATAAATACATAAATAACACTTTGTGATGTAGCTTGCTTCTAGTATGCTTGTTTATCATAGGAACTCTTTAAAAGGGCTCACTTTCATTCAGTAGTAGCCTAGTAACAGGGTGTGGGAGAAGAATCACCTTTTTTCCGCCTCCCGCATATTTCGCAACTTTTCGCATATTTAGCATATTTCCGCATATTTCGCAACTTCACCGCATAAAATCACATAAAAACCCCGCATGTTTAATCGCATAATCAAGGATTTTAGCCCGCATAATCAAGGATTTTAGCCCGCGTTTTTCTGGAGGGTCTAGTATTTGCTTCATCTGTAGTCTCCCATGTTCAGCTCTGTATATATTGAAAGCATTCTGCAGGGAGAACACATTTAGGCACACAGGCTCCAAACCAGGATGGTCCACCATACAAGGCACAGAGAGCTCAAGTTCCTGCATCCGTCTTGACACCTAGTGTGATAAACATATTGAATGACATGTGAAAAATGTATTCTCTAAACAGAGAACTTAGTGAAGCTATCAAAAATGTTAACTGTGGTATCTCCATGCAGCACACATTCTCTGGTTCAGGCGGCATTGCAGCGCAATTTGCACATGTACACCTGTAGAAAGAAGTCAATAACTGAGCTTTTAAAGACACATGAAAATACACACATTGCTGACAACTGAGGCCCCGCTCACACGGGACCGTTTGCGTTTATGCACAGTATGCGTATTCAAAAAAGTCTTCCGTTCACATGCATTTGTTTCATTTAACGTGTCTGTTCAAACGAGGCCGCTGGAAACGCTGTAGTACATATGCTGGGACTGTAAGTGGCGCTGTAACTTCCGCCAAAATACACCAAAAGCCGTGAAGAAGAGCAACCGAGCAGCCCCGCTGCAATGTTGCCATGGCTACCCTTCTGTTTAAGCCCCGAAACTGAAACTGAAACTGAAAGAAACTGAAAGAAACCGAATCTGTGGATATTGCATCCCGACCAAGAAGCACGTCTCCGTGGAGAGGACGGCTCAGAAAGAGAGAGATATTCTCTACAAACACCGGGTGAGATCCTCCTTTGTCAATATAATGGATCAATGCATGAAATCTGACTCTGTTTATTTTGTTTAAGGAGTATATTGGGCGTTAACAATTCTGGTTTGCCTTTTATAATATTATTTCATTCAAGAACCCCTTGTGCGTTTAATTAACACAGCTATTTTTGATAGTTGCTACAGCAGTGAGCAGGAGAGGTGGGGAGAGGTGGGGCTATCGCTATTTTTTCAGGAAATATTCGTATAGAGGTGATTACACGGACTCGGTTGACCCCCCCAGAGCGTTTCGTTTGCAAATCTATCCACCTTGGGACCCGTTATCGTTTGTGGGGTCAGTTTCTATCGGCCTCGTGTAAATAATAGGGCTATACGCACGCGAAACTATGCAGATACAAGCAGTTTTCTCCTCGTGTAAACGGCGCCTGAGGTATTTAAGCATCTGGAGTTATACTTTTTATGACCCTAAGTTATTGAACTTTCCAACGGTAACAGTTGTTGCACGATGTTGGAAGAAAAGGACTGTATATTATCAGTGGCGTTTTTATATGTACAAAAGTGGTGGGGCACAAAAAACGTAGATGTCTATATATAAGCTTCTGCAGTGACGTGCAGTGAGGTTCATGGCTGGTGAGGCACTGGCACTGACTCTTCAGGTTTACAAATATTATATTTTGACCTAAACCAAAATATAATATTATTTTCAAAAGCTTTTTTTTGTCTGATGCTTCGATTAATTTTAAACAGACAGTTCAACAAAAGGATACCCAAAAAATGTAATTTTATCATTTAAATATTGAATTGTTCTCTCTTAGTAAGATCCCATTTTCAATCAAATTGCGGTCTTACCTTGACTTGAAGATGAAGTCCATTTGCCTATCCTTCTGGACAAAAATGTCTATAACTTTTTTGTAAAAGTCCTCCTTATGTTCTTGTAGTTTCAAAAGTCTATCATAAATCTAATCCATAGATTTATGATAAAAAAATTATAAAAGTAGGGTAGACATGTGGATGTTATCCGGCTGATCAAAACGTGCATTTATCTAACAGGTACGTTTCCCACAGATCTTATTTCCAGCTATTTTCTAAAATCCTCTGGAGAAATCTCATTGCTTTTTTTGTCGAGGGAAGCCATGCGCAGCTTACTTCCTGGTTTTAGGACGCGTCACTGCAGCTCTCTCGTCTCCTCTTCACACACCACACTTTTCGCGGCACACGTACTTACAGCCAATCAGCTCTGAATGATTTGAGATGACGTATGGTGGGGATGGTAGCTCCGTGCCCCCTCTGGTCATTATTTTTTTGCCACACACATTTCATTACAAAATACTCTGAGCATGCGCAGTGTAGTTTTTACAGTCACCGTTGACTTCACAGCGAGAGGGAGGGGCATAATCAGGTTTTGTCCCACATGGCTCTAAACAGCTCAATAGGCACACACTGTGACTGTAGACACACTAATTAGAAGAACACAGACTAAAACAGCAATGTACAGACGAATCAGATGATTAAACATGATCTTAACATATATTTTATATATTTTTTTATTTATTTTTTTGCATTTTTGTAATCATTATTTGTAATACTTTCTGCTGACACTAGGTGGGGCTGTGCCCCACCTGCCCCTAATGACCAGTCGCCACTGTATATTATTAATAAACGCAATGAGGCCATTGTATATATATGCTGAAAGATTAATGTCTCCCTATGTAAATATATATATGTACCGCTGTTTTTGCGTTACAAAACTCTATGTTACAAACTGTACACATTGCATTCTTGCTAATTAGCTAAAATATGAACGGAAACGGAATAATTAGCAAGCATCGTAACAAATAGCTTGTCAACTAACCATTCAGAAACGTCCTGCTGCAACCAAGATGTTTGCACCTCCACCGAAACCTCCGCTTCTTCAGGGTCAGATTCTGGATCAAATTCGTAATATGCTTGAACACATGCATTGCTCTGAGATAACATGTTTATTCTCCACTCGTAATCACAGCAAGCATGGTAACATGACACTCGTGCCGGGGCCGTGTCACGCCCCCCTCTCCTGCAGGGGGGCCGTGTCACACCCCCCCTCTCCTGCAGGGGGGCGTGGTCAGCTGCAGCTCACAGAATCAGACCGTAGACAGCAAACAGCACATAGAGCGAAATGAGGCATGGCTAAAATGCATGATCTGTTTGGTATTTTGAAAACATAAACGTATAAATATACCTTATATAGGTATGGCCCAACAATATATTATTCAAATATAGCACTTTAAAGTGGACCTATTATGCTATATTGGAAAAATATATTGTAGGGCCTACAAAACATGTCTGTGAAGTTTTTTGCTTAAAATACCAAACAGTTCACCCATTGTAGCCATGCCTCATACTGCTCATACCCCTCTTTTGCAGCCCTGTTACGGCCCGTCCACACAGCAGCGAAAAATCTTCCAACGCTTCTGCCCATTCACTTTGAATGGGGTGACGTCACTTTGCCTCACTTTTCGCCGAACTGCATTGTGGGAAGCAAAGCGGAGATTTCCAGGCATCTCAGGCTTCAAAAGTTGAGCAATGTTCAACTTTTGAAGCTGAGGTGGAAGCATCAGCCAATCAAATCCCGTTTATGCAAATCTGACAGTACAAGCGCTAGCCAATCAAACCGCGTGTATGCTGGGAGAGACATACCGCAGGTCATTTCCTCATATTCCAAAAAATGGAGGAGAAATTAATTATAGCGGTAGGGAATCACCCGGTGCTTTATGACCAGTCCCTATTTACCTACCGGGATACAAACCGGAGGAGCCAGGCATGGAGGGAGATGGCAGAGACAGTTGTAACACATGCACCAAATATGAATGCTGAGCACAGAATTATTTATACGAATCAGTTTCGATCAAACCTCTCTAATATAAATGTAGAAATTTCAGTGTGTGGACCAGCACATCAGAAGTCTAGGTTGCTCAGGAGAAAATGGATACTGTGCAACAAAGGTGAAAAGACACAAAGCAGACGTTGTTTGGAAAAGGTACAGAAAGCTATAATATTTATTCCCTTTCTTTCAGATAAACATTTGATATACATATATATATTCAGTTACCTTGAATTTGAGAGTATCCTGGTTTTAATTATTTGTACCTATTTATTTTATAACTATTTTGGTATCATTTAGTGTTGTTACTTCTGTTTTAATTATCCCTATTTAATATAAACTAATGGTTTTATTTACATTTAGTAGCTAAGCTATATATTCTAATTTTGGGAACCAGGACTCTGTATTTGAAATGTTATTTCAGATTCTTAAATAAAATGAAAGAAAACTTATCACATTACTTCTATACACATATAGTTCAGTGACGTGCGGTGAGGTTCATGGCTGGTGAGGCACTGACTCTTTCAGAGTCAGATTTACAATATTATAGCCTATTTTGACCTTAATCGAAATATTCTGTTATTTTCAAAAGCTTTTTTAGTCTGATGCTATGATTAATTTTAAACAGACCGATCAACAAAAGGATACCCAAAATCTAAATATTGGATTGTTCTTTCTAAGTAAGATCCCATTTTCATTACAGTTGTGGTCTTACCTTGACTTGAAGATGAATATAAGTCCATGCTATCCTTCTGGACAACAATCTCTATTACTGTTTTGTAAAAGTCGTCCTTATCTTCCTGTAGTTTCAAAAGTCTAGTGTGTTGTTTGCGGTAGAATAACAGTAGCAACAAGAACCTGTGGGCTCACGTGCGCCCCCTTCAGTGCGGCAGAGGTTATGGCTGCCTCCCCTGGTGCATTTTCATTGCCGTTGAGACCAGCGAGCCTAAATATCATATATACGTGAAATAAGTTATTTAGAGACTATGGATGGCGAGGATAAATGTAATAAAGGGATCTACAAACATTACATTGGTGACCTACAGTGAGATGGGAACAGGCATGCGCTTAGGGCCCGCTTTCCAGCCAGTTTCTGTGGGGTGACGCATTCTGAAGTGAGGCAGAGCTGATCTGTGCCTCACCTCACCCCACAGTAAATGGCTTGAGCGCGCTCACAAAATAAGTGGCCGCGCTAAATTAGTGCCCGCGCTCCAGCAAGTTACTGTGGGCTTACGTGAGGCAGTGCTCGTCCCTGCCTCACTTCTCATCGCTCCCGTAGTGGAGCTCGGCAAATTTGCTGATTTTGACTATAAAATGCGATTGGAATCATACAGAAATCACATTTACACAAGATCAGTGGAGACATTTTATTATTATTATTATTTCGTTTTTCTTTAATTGTTTTTCCGTTACATTGGAGTATGACAGGTGAGGCTCTGCCTCCCCTGCCTCCACTGACTGCACGTCGCTGATATAGTTATAACATATTCAACATAGTATCACACAATCAATAATCAAATCAGTTCTTGGCTCTCAACTTGTGAAGAGGAAAAGATGCACAAGTTCTTGTCCTACTATCGTGGTGGGTAACTGTAATAGTTCTCTTCTTTAGATAGGTCGATGGGTAGCTCGCCCAGACTGAAATTCGCCACAGTACACCAGCAAAGATGAGGGCAGCGTTCCAGTCAAGAATCCAGAAAATCTCCTTCACATCACACAAAAAAAAGACCCGACCTGACAACAAGGCCAAGAGTCAAATGAATGCTTATACAATGGTTTAAATGCAAATTGAAACAGCACTTCTCTGTATATTAATCAAATCAACAAATACACTGCACATGTTCCTAAAATCCTATTAAACAAACAATTCTAAATACAACAATTATCAGTCAGCTTATTTAACACATCTGTCACACATGTTATTATTTTAACAAAGTGTACTAAACTCATTTTCGGCCAACCTATAACCAGCCACAGTTAGCTCCACTTTGCTCATATTCCACAACAATTAACAGACTAAGCTGTGGTCATGCCCCTTCAATGTGCCACAACAGGCGGCAAAGCAACGTGAAGACCACCGCCAAAACCACAGACAATAGAGCGGTGCAGTGACTTCACGTCCCTCCGCCCCGTACACATTAAGCAACACGGATACACGCTAGGCTAACGCGTTAGCAACGGTTAGCCGCGGCTAATTTAGCATCGATAATTTCATTAAAATACATATTTAACATCCGTATTTTCTCATGCAACTCACCAAGGGTATCATATAAGAGGCAATGCTCTTGGGGAAAAGTAGAAAAGTCGGTCAATCTAAGTGAAAAGTTGTCAAAATAACAACAATTAAAATCTATAGAGCTAATGCTGCTGAGTCATTATCCCAAAAGGATAAACAGCCATCTCACTTCCTGTTAGACAGCAGACACGGGGCGGGTCTAAACTTTGATTGGCTTAGCCTTGCTTTACAACCACTTTAGATGGACAGGGGATTTATCTAATCACACTAATTTAAATGTTTCATGAAGAATTGTCTAAATCATGTTGTCCTAAATTGCATATTGTGTATCTATATTGTTTCTATTTTAGTTTCAAATAATTTATATTATTTGTGTATGTTGTGCTAAGCCTTAAAATAAAGTTGACATTTTAGTCAATGTTATTTCTCAGTGTCTTAGTAACCGGGGGTTACACAGTGGTCACATATTTATGTATAAAAGACATCACAAAGTGCATTTTGCATGATAGGTCCCCTTTAAGTACAAGTTCTGAGTACTTCTCCCACCTCTGATCTTGACATAAATGTTAAGATCAGTTAGCTAAAATAATGCTCCCCAGTTATCTGTAAAGATTCAATAAAAAAACATGTTATTGATTATCAGTCAGAAAGATGTTTTATTTCGAAAAATTACCAGATACATCTGCGTATGCGTCTGTGTCTCTTGACACATGTCAATACCATAGGTCAAAACGCTTGTGTCAGTCATGTGATACTTCTCTCTGCTGAGCTCCGTGTGTTTGTTGGCCTATGTTTGTCTGCCGGACACCGGTACTCGTTTCAAGAAGATATTTTGATCATGATATTTTAGCAGGGGAGCTCATAAAATGTAGACCAGGCAAGTAAGTTTGGCCTTGGGCCAATTTTTTTCTGAGCCACTAGATGGCGGGCCGGAACATAATCAAAGGCTTATTTAACCTGTTAAGCCTGTTTTTCAGGTCTCAGGCTCGAAAATGACATTCCCAGAACAAATGACCACATCTTCCCTTCTAAAAGGGTTAAATTAATAATCTTTTTTCTCAAAGTAATGATAAACCTGTGAGTTGGATGTAGAAAAGTCAGAATCAATATAGATGTTTTTTATTTTAAAGAAAATTCAGTTTTTTACATAGTAAAAAACTGTAAATTATAGTGTCCGTCCAAAAACTATTTTTTACTTATAGTGAAAACTACCCTTGGATGATGGGTTAGTAGACTAAAAGCTTTAGGAATCCAAAGTACAACATATAAGAAGTACCCTGTATCAAGATTGATGCAAAACAAGTGACATTTGACCTTTTTAGAGAGGTTTAGCCAACACCACTCCACCTCTGAGGTGATTTGGGTGAAAATGTTTTTTTTTTCATATCTCTGGCCCCCCTTGGTCGATTTTGATGGTTTTACACCTCTTTCTGACCGTTAGAGCCAATAGAATCGAAGGGGGATGCCCCCACACACACTCGTTGTGAAAAACAAACGGTGGGGGCTTCGCGCATGCAGGTTTTGCACCAGAGTGAAGCGATCTCGCTCTGACATCTGGAAACGAAAACAGCAGTTTTATTGCTTATGGATTATCAGAAATCATTTCAAAGAGGACACAGACACATTGGATTACCTATGGATCGTTTTTATCGTTTTAATGCCATTGAAGACCAGTTTTGACCAAGGTTAAGCCATGTTAGCGTTTGCAGCTACCTAGCGCCACATGTTTTGATGTACGTTTCGGTTATAGCGTCGCAAATGTTTATCATCTGCGTGTTGAGGTGGCACCCCCAGATTCTGTGTCTCCAGGCGATGCTAATCGATGGTTGCTGTGCATCTAGGATAAGTAATAAGGGAGTTATGAGTGAGTTTTAGGTGCAGTGATAGGTTAGCATTTTTTCGCTCGTGGCTAATTCAGAGGCTGAGTATTAGCATTGTGGGGTTTTTTTTGGAAAAAAAAAATTAAAAAGATCAGTTAGCTGAGTTTCTTCCCGTTACATGGATATAAAACATTCATAGTTTATTAAATATTAAGATTCCTTAGACGTTGTTTCCTGCAAATGACGCGTTTATCCGCCCGGTACCGGGGGGGCGGTGCGTAACAGGTTAAAGGAAACCTATCATGCTATATTTAAATGATATATTGTAGGGCCATACCTATATAAGGTATATTTATACGTTTCTGTTTTCGAAATACCAAACAGATCATGCATTTTAGCCATGCCTCATTTCGCTCTATGTGTTGTTTGCTGTCTACGGGGCTGAGCTGCAGCTGACCACGCCCCCCTGCAGGAGAGGGGAGCCGCTCTGATCAGCTGCTGGGCTGTCAGAAGAGGGGGAGAAAAAGAGATCTCCGTCCTCCGTGTTTTATTATAGCCTATATAGAGTCGTTATTCATTTGTTTTAAAGCTCAATAAATAACAAAGAAGACCTTTGACCGGCACTTTTCAAATTTTGTCCGGAAGATTTAAACTTTAACGGACATCTTGACTGGCGAAAGAAACTGAAACTCTGCCGCACGGTCCCCTCGTTCCTTGGAAGAGACGGAGAGGTGGGTGTTTGTCATCTGCTGGTGGACTAACCGGAGAGAATTACAGTGCTTGCCTCGACGGGGAGGGATTGCATTGAATTAAAGCAGCAGAAGGAGCAAACGCTTGCCTTGGGGAGGGAGAAAGAAAGCCACAGCGGAGAATAAACAGAAGGGTAACCATGGTAACCAAGTCTTCTTCGCTGCTTTTGTGGCAGACTACAGCGCCACTTACAGGCCTGGCATATGTACTACAGCGTCTCCAGCGCTTTCGAGCGGCAATGGCCGGCCGTGGCCCAACCCCACATTCCCCTGATAGGTGGAGAGTTGGCCCAATAGCAGTAGCGCCACTTTCCTGACGTCAGTAAAGTGTTCAAATCTGGATCAGTTTTTATCAGATCCGTTGCAGCCCCTTTTTTTAGAGATTTGGGTATGGAGGAAAATAGAGAGGGTTGTGTTTTCTGACACTTGGTGAGTTCCCTGGAACACCGGGGACACATATTCATGTATAAAAGACGTACAAAAGTGCATTTTGCATGATAGGTCCCCTTTAAGTAATTGATTGTTAAAACATGTGACACGTTCGAATGCTTGGGGGGGGGGGGGTGCTAGTAGTGAACTGTCAACGGGGGGGGGGGGGAGCCTCGCTGCAGTGCTTTAGTGCGTTTTTAATCAATCAGTGGCGAGCCGTCAGGGCCTAAGATATTCCAAAAAATAATATTTAAAAACATTAAAAAAAATATATTTTTTTTAAATATATATTTTTTAATATTATTTTTGTTATATTTTCATTAGTTTTACCGAAAAAAAACTTGATTTAATAAAATAACATTTCCAAAGAAATAAATCCTTCGAATCTGCCTGTTCAGTCTCTGTTTGAATGTCAGTTACTATAGCGGGCCTCTCTGCGATTCACAGAGGGCCCGCTATAGTAACTGAACGAGAGAGTAATGTCAAATGACAGTACAATTGACCAATCATATCTTCCCTCTAAATGGGTAGGTTTTATTATCGCGGACTTTATGACGAGTTCCGCCCGCTGTGAAACTTTTCTTGTTTCCATAGCAACAACAACTTCCTGTCAACAGCGTGAACTCGCCTTCAAAATAAAGCATGCCAAATTACACTTAAGACATACAACTGCAATGAAAGTAACAAACACAATGCAATATCATTTTCAATGTCAAAGAACACAAATTGGGTTCACAGGTGTTGTTTTGTGTGGTAGAGGGTCGCTGTCGTTGATGCGTTTTGCACCCTGGGCCGTTGTTTTGATATTCCGCTGAAGTATACGCTGTGACGTAATAACGTCTTTTTTTCGAAGGAAGGGGTGGGGGTCAGAGGGCCTAGGTATAAAGCTCACGGCTCGCCACTGTAATCAATGCAACCAAACTTGACAGTCTCTTCTCTGTCATTGTAGACCGAATGCTTCTCGTTTGGCGCCGTCCCATTCAAATGACAATCACATTTCCATGGTCGCGCCAGGGCCGGGGGTGGGGTTATAAGGCTCGCGTCTTGTGCTGCATTCACTTGCACTCGGACATTAGGGATTTTCTCTCATAAATGTCCGATAAGCCAAAACCTTTCATTCAAAACAAAGCTGCCAACTGGGGTGGCAGCATATGCACCACCACCCCTCGCCCTCCATGATCAAGTGGCTTCTCCGATTTTGTTGTCAATGTTTTGACTGAACTTTGTTACTGTTCACATATAAGTAAACATTACGTTTGAATGATTTAGTGAGATGGTGTTATTTTCTTTCAAACCACAAAACCACATGTTGGCTATCAGCACCACGCGCTGTCCAGCTACTTATTCATCATCATCAGCTTTATTTGAAGAGACTCTTGGTCCATTATTAAAAGACATACAACACTCAAATATATAAAAAAAAAGGCAGTTATACCAATGTTTCCACAGAGGTGACTGGTATCGTACAGCACTGAGACACGGATTTGAAAGCAGCATAATGACAGAGTTATGAGAAACATTCAATCGACAGATGAATTTGTACATCAGATTTCTCAAGAGAGCATGGAACGTGTTGACTCGTGCTTTACAAAACATTTCACTTGCACTGCACCACCTTGGTTTTCTAAGCAGTATACGCAAACAGTCATTATAAGCAGGGGTGCACATAACTTTTTTGCCCTGGTTCTCAAAGGAGCACCTGGAGATGTTGCTTGGTGCGCATCCTTAAAATGAAATAAACCGGACCTTTTGAGGGGTACTACTTGACTTTATGAACGGGGGGGGGAGGTGCGCTAGTGAGCACGCTCATGAACTGTTCGCCCGTGCCTCGCAGCAGGGTTACTGTGCGGAGCGCATAAAGCAGACCCTTCACGCGATAGCGAGGGGTAGAGCGAGGGATCGCAGATGCCGTCGTGCTCGCGGACGGATTAAAAAAATTCAACCTAAATGGCTCGCAAATTATACTTTGGCGGCCGTTAAATACCTGGGCGACCCGCCCAAGTAAAGTCTATGTGTGGGAAACCCTGCTATCTTACCAGTTCTTATGCAACTCACAATATCTCTCTCTCACTCTTCCTCTTTTCTATATCTCTCTTCTCTTTTCTCTCTCTCTCTCTCTCTAAATGTGGTGCGCAAATGCGCTTTTTTTCAAATGATCCGATGCTCCTTTTTGGGGGGGGTGCGCATGCGCACCAGTTATGTGCAGCCCAAGCCGTGAGGGCTCGATAGCATTTGTATCTTACATTAGCTAGCTAAATGAGTGAAGTAGCCTTGTGCCTTGCTGTTAGCAAGCTCCGTAGTTATCATGAATTGAAGTGAATCACAACGTTACCGTGTGTGTGGGGGGGGGTGACGGTTTGCAAAGTAACGTTACGATCACTTCGGTTAGATAAGTCAAGTAGACCATGCTACACTATACAAATACTCTCTTACAAAAGCCCTGCATTTAAACATGTTAATGTTACTTTTAGGGCTGTGCAATTAATCGTATTTTAATCTCGATTACGATTTTGGCTTGCAACGATTACGAAAACAACGTAATCGAAATAAAACGATTATTATATTATAAAAAATAAAAAAATGTAATTATAATTTTTTTTTTTTCAGTTGAATTATACTTAAAGTTCAGGGTAATCAACTGTTAAAAACATACTGTTCACATTTTGGTTTCAATAAATGGATGTTTTCAAAGTAAATGGATAATCGTTTTTAATAATCGTGATATCAATTATTGACCAAAATAATCGTGATTAGGATTTTTGCCATAATCGCACAGCCCTAGTTACTTTAGTAAAAGTATGCTAGTATAATTAGGAAAGTGTTGTTAAAGTATTTAAAGTAGACACAAGTCATACTATTATATTATATCATTTGTTTTATTGTTATTACTGATGCAAGAGTTGACTTAAAGGTAGGGTAGGTAAGTTTGAGAAACCGGCTCAAGATCGCTAGAATTTGAAAATACACAACCGGAGAAAATCTGCCACTTCCTTATAGAGCCCCTCCTCCAACCACACATGACCAATGAGGGCACGAGATAAGTTTGTGCACAGATGGAAGGCTGACAGGCAGGTAGGCCAACCAGTTATTTTAGCCGGGCCGGCTAAAATGATTGGTCGTGCTTTATACAGTACTACAGCTTCCACAGATGACATTTTTTTATGGATTTTTTGTCAAAGCACTTAAGATATTCATTGCTATCGGGATGTTAAGAGCATTCCATGGAATATAACAAAAGGTGTATCTCCAGCCGGTTTCTCAAACTTACCTACCTTACCTTTAACTGTTGTAGTTGGAGCTCATTTTGAACAATGAGCTAACTAATGATTACTTTCATAATGGTTTAATGTGCTGACTATTTTCTACATTAATAGATGAAGGTCAGAGGCCTGTACTACGAAGCAGGATTTTCGCTTAGCGGGCTAACTTCAGGGAAAACTCGGGGTTTCCGGTCCTACGACGCTGGTTCTCTTTTAGCGGGCCTAGATCTCCATGGTAACTTATGCTGAGCGGCTAACCTGCTCCGGAGCAGGTTAGGTTGCAGGCTAAGAGACAAACTCAGTGAAAGCACCGCCTGCTGACCAATCAGAGCTCCGTGTGCGTAGTTTAAAGCTATCAAGTCATATTACAGGATAGAGGAAATACAGAAAAACTGCCGTTGCAGGAAAGACGGCCGGCAAAAATCAACTGACTGTGTGAACGTGAAAATTAATAGAATATCACCTCCCATCTTCAGAGCAATCTGACTATTATAACATTAGCGTTAAGAAAGTTTACTTAAATATCTGCCACAACATAAGTAACCGGATCAGAGTAACATTAAGTACAGTCCGCGGCACTGTGAGTGCAGACGTCGATGTGTCCCATTATCATTCATATCATATCACATCAAATGTATCATATATTTCCTTATCTGAGTCAGCTTCTTGAGCCGTATCTGGCCGTGCAACACTCACAGTGTCACATACTGTATGCAGAAGTATTATTTAAAGCAACACATTAAGTTGACGAAACACTCGAGTCAAATGTAATTAAAGTCAGATCCACTCGTGTCTTGGACGGGGCAGTGATTTCATAAACCTGTTAATGTACGCATTCAAACGCTTTTTCTTTTACCAGCTGTATTCGCCTTGCAGGTGCAGCTATGTGGCTTTTATCCTGGATAAAGTGTTTAAGTCATGGATGTTTAAAGTTTAACTTCTTCATATTTGAGAGCATTTCACATGTGTGTGTGAGAGCGTTTCACATGTGTGTGAGAGCGTTTTACATGTGTGTGTGAGAGCGTTTCACGTGTGTGTGAGAGAGCGTTTCACATCTGTGTGTGAGAGCATTTCACATGTGTGTGTGAGAGCATTTCATATGTGTGTATGAGAGCATTTCATATGTGTGTGTGAGAGTGTTTCACATGTAAATGTGAATAACTTTGGATTTCATGTGTGTGTGAGAGTGTTTCACAAGTGTATGTGAACGGTATTTTGGAATAATGTCCCTAACGGCCCCTCATACGTGAGCGCGCTCGTTCACTACAGACTTTCTCGCCACCTAACCATTCGCCAAAAGGTTTTTAATACCAGCGGTAACCGGCCAAGCGCCGGGCAAAAAACAATCTTCAAATAAAAGAATGTCACCGGAGGAGTTAAAGGAGAGTGACAGGGAGTATGAGAAGAAGAGGGAGAGAAAGTTTCAGCCACACTGGCTTGATCGATGGAGTTGGTTTCAATATGATGATATAAACAAGGTATTTTGTCGGCTCTGTACATCAATGCCGACCTATGCTGACAAGTAAGTGAAGAGTAGAAAATATAAAGGTATATTGGCTATAGGGAAATGTCCCAGCAGTTTAGGATAATGAGGGTTCTAATCTAGGCTATTATAGCCATTACATGTCTAACTCCTGATGACAGGAAGGCAGAAAGCGCATTATACAAATAATAATACTCATAATAATAGCAGACATTTTTTAACAATGACCACAATATAATTATTTTAATAAATCAAATATGAACAATTGAGGAAAATGAGGGAAGAACTGATGATTCAAATGTAGTTGTAGTAGTAATCTAGTTTGTGCATACATTGCTATTGCAACAAATGTGTACATTTTCTTCATTATTAGTCGATATTTGGACGAATGCTCTTTGGCCAGTGGTTACAATGGTGGCGGGCCAGTGGAATTTTACCCTTAATGTCTACCCCTGGGTAAAGGACTCAGTGTTTAGATAGTTCACTTTAGTCATCTCAGTGGGTCTCAAACGTTTTGATCACAATTTATGTAAACAAATATTTCCAAGGCACACCTTTATAATTATTAGGATAAATAAAAACAGGTTTGAAATCATTCCAATGTATACTATAGGACAGTAAACCAAAAATATCGTTTAAAACTGGAGATAAAAAAATATGCATAAATAAATAAATGTTAACTGGGTCAAATAAGATATAAATGAACAACACAAATAATATAAGTTACATTTATTCGTTATTGGCTATGGTAGGTTATTGGTTATGTTCACATACTTATTTGATTAATAAAACGTAAACCGATCTTTTTCATATGGGTGTTTAGAGTTGTACCCCCCTAGATCAGGGATATACGCTCAAAAAATGGCGTACGCCAGTTTCTACGCAATGTTTGCGATTTATAAAATACTAACTTGACGGGAAAATGTGCGTTCCTCCACACAAACTCTAACCCATGCGTACGCACTAAGCACAACAACGGGAGAGACGAGAAACTGCGACGCCGTTGGCAGAAGGAAGAATGGAGAGAAATATGTGGAAATAATACCATAAATAAAATGTTACCTCATTTATCATATATGAAGAATTCATTTTCAAACATTGATTAAAGCCAATCTTAAAATGATTAAACAAACGCCTGTTTGAGACTCCTCAGTGCACACAAAAACATAACTTGGAGAAATAAATAATACGGATATGTTATTTAAAACCACCTCGAATATGTTGTGTTAATGTTATGAAATGTTTTCTCATAAATGATGCGGTAAGCAGGAGGACAGAATTACGTCTAAACTGACGCCGTTTTGCATTTCTATAGGTTGTAGATACGAGCATGGTTTTATATACTATCACGTTTAATCGTGTTTTATGCCGTTTGCCAAGACTTGATAAGTCGCTCGTAAAACACAGGAGGTATGGAAACTAAGAACACCATATGTGGTAAATTGTACAGCTAATATAACACAACACATTGTATTTCCTTTAACTGGTGGATTATGGATATATAGTTGCTGATCGACAGCTGGAACACAAACCACCAAATACAACAAAATAATTCAGATCCAGTCGTCATGACTCCACTCCGGAGGGATTCCCCGATCATTTCTTACAGTTTCTCATCAAGGGGGTGTCTCCTGTCCCCGGTACAAACACACTGCCTGAGGAAGGTTATGTGTATTTTTTTTGTCATTAACTTTTTTCGGACCACTTATTTATTTATTTTGGTGACGATCCGACCTCCATGCTGCTACTCTGGTTCAAACTGCATCCACCAAACATTATGATTTATCTCCGACCTCCCCAAAATAACCAAAATCTGACACGGTGTGAGATGTCTTTTTAGCTGTTCTATCATCATTTCCTGCGATCTTCTTCATGCAGTAGTCAAAATGAATGAATGAATGGGCGTTTCTTTGACTATTTATAGGCAAATATGGGCGTTACGAGTCGATTGTGATTTATAAAGGGAAACAGGCGTAGGAAGTGCCGTACGCACTTCCCTCGCCGGTACTATTGATGAATCGTGATCCATCTATTTACTCGTCAAACACAATAATATATAAATACCGGCTCAAAAGCACATTAATATATATATCCGGCTTGGAAAACACACACATTAAAATCATGCAGTTAATTAATGAACAAAGAAAAATGAATAGAGACTTACCCTTGCTTGGTCTAAAACAACGCCACGTGGTGTGGTTTAAATTTAGATATTTAACATTAAATTAACAGCTGTTCTCAGGATGTCCTGCTCGCCACAAAACACACAAATCTAAATTGTTCTAAATAAGCTATTGAAGAATTTGATATAACTGGCTTCTTCTCACCATTTGTATCTGGGCCCTTGTGTGTCTCGTGTTTAGCAGAATCTCCGTTGAAGCTAGCCGGTTCCTCTCCCAGATTGCTATCACATCGGGTGTCTCCAGCTATTGATGAATCGTGATCTTCTCGCTCCCAGGAAAGAAACTTAAAATAATGAGACTAATGGAGTCTCTGAAAAGGTTCAAATTGGTACTTTAATTAAGTAACGTGGTTAAAGAACAAGCATAGGTAATGAAGAGACAAAGCCGGTGATGTCTCTCGGGAGGCTGCAGCGTAGAAAAGAGGGCGGGTTGTCCTTTCCGATCTCCTTTATACTTTTCTCGTTCTCTCCCGCTGTGCAGATAGGGGGACCGCCCTCCTCGTCTGCAATGTTCGACATCGCGTGAAACAGAGGACTTCGACATTCTGTATTCCCTGCCTACTTCCTTAAGCCTTTTCTCCTCCTTATCTCTTTCATGACTTTCAGTAATTTCACTTTACATTCAGAAAACGTATTATTATTAGCCACATGCTAACTGCTAACTACTAACCGGATATGAAGGATTTTCAGAATAAAAGCTTGGCATTGAGATTTCCTGAGAACTTCCGTTTTTTTTTCACAATAAAACAGCTTTTAAACTGACGATATGTTTTAGACTAAATTATGCTATTAAACATTGATTTTAATTTCTAACAGTACGCAATGTTTTGTGAATCGGAAAATGTCGGAACATTTCTGTACCTATTTTTTTGCTTTGTACTACGTAAGCAACCTTCCCACGTCAATCCTACGCAAGGCGTTATAAATGAGGCCCCAGGTCTCTAGTAATTCTGCTCAAAGTGCACCAGATTGAAGCATTTAACTTTAAAGGGGACCTATCATGCAAAATGCACTTTTGTACGTCTTTTATACATGAATATGTGTCCCCGGTGTTCCAGGGAACTCACCAAGTGTCAGAAAACACAACCCTCTCTATTTTCCTCCATACCCAAATCTCTAAAAAAGGGGCTGCAACGGATCTGATAAAAACTGATCCAGATTTGAACACTGTCCTGACATCAGGACGGTGGCGCTACGGCTATTGGGCCAACTCCACCAATCAGGAGGAGACAGCCACGGCCATTGCCGTTTGAAAGCGCTGGAGACGCTGTAGTACATATGCCAGGCCTGTAAGTGGCGCTGTAGTCTGCCACAAAAGCAGCAAAGAAGACTTCCCGCCCATAGTTACCATGGTTACCCTTCTGTTTATTCTCCGCTGTGGTTTTTTTTCTCCCTCCCGAGGCAAGCGTTTGCTCCCGCTGCAATGCAATCCCTCCCCGTCGAGGCAAGCACTGTAATTCTCTCCGGTTAGTCCACCAGCAGATGACAAACACCCACCTCTCCGCCTCTTCCAAGGAACGAGGGGACCGTGCGGCAGAGTTTCAGTTTCAGTTTGTTTCGCCGGTCAAGATGTCCGTTTCTCTTTTTCTCCCCCTCTTCTGACAGCCCAGCAGCTGATCAGAGCACGTCTCCCCTCTCCTGCAGGGGGGCGTGGTCAGCAGAATCAGACCCGTAGACAGCAAACAGCACATAGAGCGAAATGAGGCATGGCTAAAATGCATGATCTGTTTGGTATTTTGAAAACAGAAACGTATAAATATACCTTATATAGGTATGGCCCTACAATATATCATTTCAATATAGCATGATAGGTCCACTTTAAAATGTTACAACATTTCTTCCCGGGGGGGCATACCCCCGGACCCCCCTAGAGGATGTGACATCCACACCCCAATTAAAACATGTTCATACAATACTAAATACATTTGAAGCCTTTTTTATGTATATAATGTCAATAAGTTTCTCTTTTTTGTAGTGTATTGGTCTTTTGTAGAGATTTTTCATTTCATCTTTATATTCTATTGTGTATTCCTTGGATACTCTATTGATCTATATATTTTCTACTGTCTGAATTTCAGGCTGGGGTGGGGGGCGCCAGCAAAAATCTTGCCTAGGGCAGAAAATTGGTCAGAACCGGCCCTGGTGTCATCCCCACAGCACCCCCCATTTGAAACATGTTCCCACGGCTACGACTACAGCCCTTTATCCCCCCATACTTTGAAGGCCGGTCCGTGAAAATATTGTCATACATGAAACCGGTCAATGGCGCAAAAAGGTTGGGGACCGCTGATATAGACAACTCCATGAAATAAAGTTACGATGCCAGCTACAACCAATGAAGCAAAAATGTTTAAGGGGGAGCATTGGCAATGCGGGAACATCATGTTTAACCAAACACACAGCTTTAGCAAAACCATCTGTTGTTCAGTTTCAGTGCTTTGCTGCAACTCTTCAAAATGAAGTCATAAAGAGCAATTCAAATGTCAGTTCTGTGGCAAAGCTCTTGGGAAAGACTGTTTGGCTGCTGCCTGTTGAATCTTTTGGCTCTTCCAACTCTCAGACAGCATCTACTGCTGCCAGTTCGCTCATCAATGTTTGAAGTGGCTGGTTTCCGTTTGATGTGGGAGTAAGTCCACTTACGTCAAGCCAAGCATCTGTGATGGTTGTAAATAAGTTTGAAATAAAATATAAATACGGTACAAGCACAATAAACCATTTCTCTTTTGGAGTATGTCTATGTCTGCAAGTATGATGCTGGTAGTTGTTACATGTCTGAATGATCTCTTTAAGGAACACACACACACATAGGGTTGCAAAGGGGCAGAACATTTCCGGAAAGTTTCCATGGGAAGTTAAGCTGGGGAATTTTGGAATATTCGATGCAAAATTAAACAAAAAACATGACATTTCAACAGATTTTTTTTTTTTATTTGTTTTAAGTAGAACAGAACAAGTTTTAATTATTTTATTGAACAATTATGTTTCATTGAAGAATGAAAACAGGAATGTTGAGTTAAATATTATTCATCCCCCCCAACTCCACTCATTAAAAAATGAACAAAAATGCACCCCCCATCCAAAAATCCCCACAAAGTCCCATTCAAAATGTTAAATGAAAAGAGCCCTTCTCCCTCCAAAAAGTCCCATTAAACATGCAAATCTTCCTTCAAGCAATCCTCTGCATTTTGCTAAACCCTTTCAGTCAATGGGCTCTTCCTGGGCCTCATCAACATCCAACTCGATGCCCCTTTCACACCAGCGCTTTTTCAGCTCCGGCTCGGAGCTGGAGCCTGAAAAGTACCGGTTTTTCCGTTCACACCGCAGCGGCGCCGCCTCATAGCTCCGGAATGCGGTTCACTTCCAGCCAAAACATTGTCGGTCTAGAGGCAAGAGCTTCGGAGCTAAGAGGCGGCGTCGCTTACGTCTCTCTTACGTCGAGGCGTGCAGGAAACTAAACCCACCTCCCCTGAACAATACATGCCATGGGTCGACTGAAGAGTCTCGTCATGCTGCCTACAAGCAGTAGCGCTGAGCAAAGTGACTAGAAGGCAACCACACACTTATAAAAAAAAAAGCACTTTATAAAGTCAGGCAACACTAACCAGGCTTCGTGTGATTCTGTTTATTTGTACCTTACTTGACCATCCGTTCGCTGTTATTGATCATTGTGGAGAGCAGGCAGACGTTTTGTTTGTTATTATAGCAGCTATCGGATGGAATCAATACATGGGCTGCAAGGTTGTCATGTCCGACTATCACAAGTAGAATCATAATGAAAAATACGCCGGTAAATGTGCCTGTAGAACACGGCTTAGCAAGTAGTCAGTTTAGCTTCGGTTGCTATGCTACATCACCCATGTTATACCAGGAAACTTTCATAACAACGTTGTGATGCCAAACAGCGTCAATTCAGACTGACACACATTCACTTAAGGGGAACTGGGATATGTATCAGCTGCTTGTGTGACAGTCAGACAGTGAATACTTTAGAGCCGTGTGAGCTAACCCGGAGCTAACGGGAGAATAAACTCCCGTGGAAGAGCAGCCAGCACTGCAGCGGTCGGTAAATGCCGCTGAAAAACATAATAAACAATGAACCACGGCACTCTGGAGAAAAGTATAAGGTTGGAGAAGTCGTTATTTAATTTAATCTGGCTTCGTATGATTAAAAAAGCCCACGATCATCGACCCGACGCGTCCCCCCCGTGTTGTTGTTGTGAGCTCCGTTGGGGAGAAAATC
>NW_022987469.1:347421-425554 GCF_902827165.1 Trematomus bernacchii
ATGCCAAACAGCGTCAATTCAGACTGACACACATTCACTTAAGGGGAACTGGGGATATGTGTCAGCTGCTTGTGTGACAGTCAGACAGTGAATACTTTAGAGCCGTGTGAGCTAACCCGGAGCTAACGGGAGAATAAACTCCCGTGGAAGAGCAGCCAGCACTGCAGCGGTCGGTAAATGCCGCTGAAACACATTAATAAACAATGAACCACGGCACTCTGGAGAAAAGTATAAGGTTGGAGAAGTCGTTATTTAATTTAATCTGGCTTCGTATGATTAAAAGCAACACGATCATCGACCCGACGCAGTCCCCCCCCGTTGTTGTTGTTGTGAGCTCCGTTGGGGAGAAAATCAGCGATGTAAACGGTGACGTCATGACGCAGCAGCGGCAGCTCTGGGCGGTGTGAACAGAGCGGGAGCAGAAAAGGGAAACCGGAGCTGAACCAGAAAAGCTCTAGCTAGGAGCTAGAAAGGGAAAAGCGCTGGTGTGAAAGCCGCATGAGTCTTCCTCTTCAGTGTCACTGTCCAGCCTTGTTGAGGATGGCTCTGTGTCCGGCTCAAAGAGCCTTAGGTTTGCCCGAATGCCAACCAGTTTTTCCACTCTCACATTTGTGAGCCTGTTGCGAACGTTTGTGTGGTCTCAATAGCCATGCAGTAAGCAGTGTGCTATGGCATGGATATTCAAGTGTACTTGAATGGCATCTGTTTGTTTTAGTCAAGATTATGCTAAAATGTACTTTCCCCAACTATATTTAAGTTCCCTATGAAGAGCCAACCTTCAATTTTGAAAATTCCCATAAATTCCCATGGAAAGTTTCCATCTTTGAAAATTCCCGGAATTTTGCAACCCTACATACATAATGCAAGTAATTCAACACACAAAAAATGAAAAACTGGCTCATAACAACTAATCCACATGTGCTCTGCTTTGGAAAAAATGCACCCATGCTGAGAAAAGAACTACAGGATTCTGCTGCTTTAGAGATTACTCGATATATCTGCTCACCAACATGTACTTTCCATTTTGATTTAAATTACATCATAAAAGGAAATAAATCACTATTACGGAAAGGCAGAAAAATGTCAGGTGCCATAGAAAGTGGGGAGAGGTAAATATATTTTCTTTATTTTACTTTCTTTTGACAATGGTCTTTGTCGGCCAATCACAAACATGTTAGTTAACGTTACAGAACCCTGTCTTTCTGGAATCAGGTCAATGACCCTTTCACACCAAGCACTCAGGAAGTGTGTTGTGTGCGATCACCATCATTGACCGTTTCTATCAGCGGCCCGTAGATTTTTGTAATACTGGCTGGTAAAAAAACAGGAAATGTTACAATGATATCAAGTAATCATTCAAAGCTTTTTTTGTTGAATAATTTATATGGCATGCTAATTAATGTTTGATCTTCAGTAAAAAAGGGGTATTGTCATACTATCATCTACTGTAGTAGAGAAATAAGCTGTGGCTTATGGGCAGAAGAGGAGACCAAATCTTTACAGGGACAGTGTGTAGAATTTGACAGTATCTAGCGTTAGAGTTGCAGATTCCACCTCTCTGCTCAGACTAACAATCCACCAAGTGCACAACCATGATAACTCTGTGGTATTTGATAGGTTATTCGCCCAGCTCAGAAAGGATTCGTACCATAACAACACTGTATGAGCCATATTTGAAGTATTTTTCTGTATTTATTACGGTACATGTTTTTGAGTCACTATAGGTGGTGGGCGTGTCATTGGATTTGTGTGGTGACGTTTGCGGTTATATCCGGTTGCTTTTACCTGCACACTTTGTGATAGATGGAGGGGGAGTGAGCTGGAGAAGGACAATTTTTGTTGACCGCACGCACGCACGCACGCACGCACGCATAAAAGAATATACGCATATGGATATGGACTATTGAACGTTTGCTTTGGAAATAAAAGGTCAAACGCATACTGTTGGAAAGACTGAGTTTTTGCGCGTCCACAATGTTTTTCTCTTGTTTAGTCCCTCGCGGTACTTTGTTTGAAAGATTACTGCCGCAATAAACACTTTAGAAGCAATGAAATGCAGGCGTCTGCAAGCATTTCTGCTGTTTTACAAGCATGATAGAGAACTTATAGTGGTCATAAGGAGATATAAAAATAATACTCCAGAGTTTGGTTTGGCCACATAGCAGATTTCATGAAGACCAACTCAAAATATATATATTCATTTGTGATTAATACGTAGGCTATATGTGGTGGAACTGAATTTGGCTAGAAAACAAAAATACGCCTTTGCATGTGTTTTAAAATAATGCTGATATAAAATATGAAACAAATAAAGGCTAACCAAAAGGCAACCTCCCAATTAAGTGGCAAATTTAAAGATCACCTATCATGCTATTTTTAGGCATATATTATGGGTCTCTGATATATAAAAATATATTTAAAAAATGTCTATGTGTTTGGCTCAAAATACCAAACAGATCCTACCCATTCTAGCCCTACTCCTACATACAATTGTATCTATTTTTTTTTTAAAGCTAAGGACTCAAATCAGCACTTCTCCAACAGGACTGAAATAGAGGGGTATGAGGCATGGATAGAATGGGTGATCTGTTTGGTATTTTGAGCGAAACACTTAATAGACACGTTTTTTATAGATTTTTATATATCTGAGATCTATAATATATGCCTAAAAACAGTATAATAGGAGAACTTTAAATAACGAAAGCCATGAATTTGGGGATAACTAGCTAGATAGCTAACCTTAGCTAGCTAACTAGGTAAATAAATACAAACATTCAGTAGCTAATTAGTTTTATTTTGCGGGCTAAATAGCTAACTATATAGCACACTTACAGGTTATTGAGTTGGGTCTCTAGGTTGACTTGTTTTTATATATGTCAACTATGTGGACCGTTGTCTACATTTTTAGCAGTGGGAATTATTACAAACTCTCGACGAGAAAGTATGACACTGTACAAGATGAGGATGTGGGTTATGCTGCCAAGTCTTTGGGTTCCACCCCCGAACATGCAGAAGCAAGGCAACATCATCCCCGTCTTCCCCCTTTCTGTACCTTGATAAAGGTACTCTGGCTAAATATTAAGTGTGAGGTATGTCTATGGAAAACTGAGGAAACTGCTCCTTTGAGAGCTGCATCCTATTTGATTCTGTGCCAAAATGTGGCCAATCTAAAAACGTAATCAAAAGGTGACGCCACTAAGTCCTGACTACATGTATTCATTTGTTTGAATCTAGGTAAGCTTGATACAAAATAATCTAATTAAATGTATTCTTGTTAGTACAACCACACTTGAATGTGTTTGGGACTTTAAGATGAGAATCTGATTCTGCAGCAACATTTTGTAAAGTACTCTTTCTTCATGGTTCAAAACATTTTCTGTTCACTGCTCAGACAACAGGAAAATGAACCTATCCAGCTAGCTGCTTTCAGTATAGCCTCACGTTCCCGGAACTCCAGCAGGTGATCAGAGGGTGAGGAAAAACACAACATTTAAAGTGTGTTGCTGCGGTAGCATACTTCATGAAAACATTACACGTTACTTTTTAGACAAAGTAAAAAAATAATGTTGTTTAACCTGTTAAGCACCGAGCCTGTTTTTCATGTTTCAGGCTCGAAAATGACATGCCCAAAACAAATGACTACAACTTCACTTCCAAAAGGGTTATATGAATAATTTCTTTTATCAAAGCAAGGTTACATCTGTGAGTTGGATGTAGAAGTGTCAGAATCAATATAAATGTTTTTTATTTTAAAGAAAATTCAGATTTTACATAGTAAAAAACTGTAAATTATAGTGTCCGTCCAAAAATTATTTTTTACAGATAGTGAAAACTACCCTTGGATGATGGGTTAGTAGACTAAAAGCTTTAGGAATCCAAAGTACAACATATAATAAGTACCCTGTATCAAGATTGATGCAAAACAAGTGAAATTTGACCTTTTTAGAGAGATTTAGCCAAAAACCCCCACTTCTGGGGTCATTTGGGTGGATTTGACCTATCTCTGGCCCCCCTTGCTCGATTTGGATCGTTGACACACCTTTCTGACCGTTAGAGCCAATAGAATCGAAGGGGGAGGCCCACACACACACTCATTGTAAAGAGAAAAGGTGGGGGCTGCGCGTCTAGAAATGAAACTAGATTTGCAGATTTTCTCCTTCTGGAGTTTGGAAACTAAAAAGCAGTTTTATTGCTTATGGATTATCAGAAATAATTCCAAAGAAGGCACAGATACATAGGATGAACCTATGGATTAACTGCAGTATCGTTTTTTTATCGTTTGAATGCCATTGAAGACCAGTTTTGACCAAGGTAAGCCATGTTAGCGTTTCTAGCTACTTAGCTCCACATGTTATGATGTACGCTTTCGTTTATAGCGTCGCGAATGTTTATCACTGAGTGTTGAGGAGGGCACCACTAGATTCAGTGTCTCCAGGACACCAAAAACAAGAGGTTGGTTGTGCATCTAGGATAAGTAATAAGGGAGTTATGAGTGAGTTTAAGTGCCGTTTTAGGTTACATTTTTTCGCTCGTGGTTAATTCAGAGGCTGAGTGCTAGCATTGTGGGTTTTTTTTTGAAAAAAAAAATTAAAAAGATCAGTTAGTTGAGTTTCTTCCCGTTACAAGGATATAACACATTCATAGTTTTATTCAATATTAAGATTCCTTAGACGTTGTTTCCTGCAAATGACGCGTTTATCCGCCCGGTACCGGGCGGATGGTGCGTAACAGGTTAATCCACGTTGGCGTACTACAACTTCAAAAACAATCGGTTTGTTTTTTCATCAGGAAATCCAGCCCGGCTCAAACAAACTATTTTTAATCATCATCCTCACGATAATTTAATGTATCATATGTTCGGCGAATTGACATGAAAGCACTAACAAATATATATTTGCTGTAGTCAACTTCATTACAACTTTATTAACGTGCCTAAACTCAGTAATTCACTAAAAATAGGTTTATTTTTAATGGAGCCTCGTCATCTCACCACGGGCAAACAATAATATGTACAGTGTTAATAGTTGACTGTATTATTACTGTTTAATATTACTGCTATAACAATCACACATTGAGTTCATTGTTGTGTAATGATAAAATCAGACCGTTGTTTTTTTAAATAGTCTGAATGAAACTCGGCAGCTCTCAGGGCCCAGTAGTTCAAAACTTTTAATCCCTATCTGATCGGATCAGATTTGGATTTTGGGTAGTTCAAAACCAGAAAACAGGATTAGGATCACTTTGATATCCGATCAGATCAGGAAATCAAATCCAAGCTTTAATCTGGATCAAATCTTCAAAACGGGTAGTTCAAACCGACAACACAGGATTGGGATTAGTTAGATCCCAAAAAACTGGATTATCCTGATCCCACCAGAGGGGTGAATTTCCAGTGGATTACCAGAGCAAAATGTACTGTACAATTTATTGAAAAATATGTTTCAATATAAATAAGATGGCAAAATTTGTTAACTGAAATAATACACAATTCTTAGCCTTCAAATACATTTTATTTTTCAATCTTTGGTCACGTTTGTGGTGGCCTATTTTTTTTTTCAACCAAATGTTGATGACATAAATGTTTATGCTCATAAAAGTATCACAACAAAGATTGTCAATCACAAATGTAATTAAGATTCAACAAAAAATATCAAGTCCATCTGTCATCACCTTTCAAAAGTAATTTCAGACAATAGCATCTCGCATTGCACCACCACTCAGTCTCTCATTTAGAGGGAAATCCATAGGTGGGCCTAGATCATCAGCAGGTGCAAGGGGCTCTGGGGGATTATCGACGTCAGAGAGGGGGATTCTGCGATGGACAGCGATATTGTGTAGCACAATACAAGCCAGTGTTATGCAGCATGCTCGTTGGGGTTCCACTCTCAGATAGTTGAGGCATGCAAAACGCCTCTTCAGTACTCCATTCAAGCACTCAATGGCACACCTTGTTCTTCCATGGGCGTTGTTGTAGCACATCTGTGAGGGAGTGTTGGCCGTGGGAAAAGGTGTCATCACCCATGGTAGGAGTGGGTAGGCACTGTCAGCTAATATGACTCCATCCGGCCTGTTGGTTTGAAATTCAGTGAACAACCGGCTCTCTCTGAAGATTCGTACATCATGGACTGACCCAGGCCATCTCACAACACAGTTGGTGATGGCAAGGTCAGCATCTCCCACAAGTTGCACATTGATGCTGTGCCTCCCTTTCCTGTTGACATATTCCCACTCCCTCTGATGAGGTGCTTGAATATGCACATGGGTGCAGTCGATCACCCCAATGGTGTTGGGCATGTCTCCCAAAAGAAACAAATTCTGCTTCACTTTGGCAATCTGGCCATCATTGGGAAAAGTCACAAAGTGAGCCAGCAGGCGAGCTAGTGCATCCGACACAGCTGTCACCGCTTCACCCACTGTTGTCTTGTGGACTCCCATGCTATGACCTGATAAAAACTTCCACATGCGTAAAAGCGCAGGGCAATGAGGACCTGTTCCTCTACAGTCAGAGCATGACTCCGCAAGGTTCTGCACTGCAGTTGTGGCCTGACCAGATCAGCAATGTAGTTGATGTCATCAAGTCCAAATCGAAAACGATCATATAGTTCTTCTGTTGTGTACTGTTGGAGAGGTTTGGGGTGCTCGGTGTGGACCCTTTGGCAGTAACCTCTCCTTCCAGCATGGAAGATGTGAACAATCCCTGCCATGACTGTGTTCTGACTGTTCTTTCAGTCAGTAGGCCTACATCAGTCTCTGAATAAATAGTAATTGTAAATACACACCTGCAATGCATGTCCAGATTTGTTATGGCCTGTGGTTAATTATGTAATTAATAGCAAGGAACGGCCAGACCTAGGCTATATAAACTAATTGCGGACCTGACCAAACCAGTGAGTTGGAAAGATGGACAAAAAGGGGCCTAATTTTACATCTGCTGAAACCCATGCACTGCTGCAGAGTGTAAGGAACAATTATGACTCCATAGTTGGTCGCTTTAACAGAGAGGGTGGAGCGACTAAAGTAAAGAATGGAATATGGATGGAAGTTACAGACAATGTGAATGCAACAGGATCTGGACACAAGAGGACGGTGGACCAAGTGAGGTTGAGGTGGAAGAATCTGAAGCAGCAAGCTACCAAAGACCACAGCCAGGCTAAAAACCCACAGACGGGTAACAAAGCATATAAAAGGGGACAATACACAGATGTGGTACTTGATATCATTGGTGGTCAGCAGTCACAATCTTTACATGGAATACCAAACGTTGTACTGGATGGTGAGTCGCAGGTATGTGTGATTTGATCCTTGTCCCTATAGAACTACAATTATTATCTTGTATAATTGCTATTTTCATAGTACTACAATGGCTATATTTCTTATATAGCATCCTTGTTCTTATAGTACTACAATTTTCCAGGAGCTTGCATGCTTTTGATCATCTTATTAAGGGGTATAAAGTATATTGATAAACTTTCATTTCAGGTCGTCAATGCACCTGATGTGACACACACCATTGAAGACGAGGTCCTCCTGACCCATGTGGATCCAGAAGCTGGACCTTCAGCCAGGCCTGATGACACACTGCAAGAGCCACCTCGAAAGAGAAAATGCAAGCCCACCAGACAACCAGAGCAGAGGGATGATGCCTATGAGACACTGCTGAGCCGTGAAACGGAGAGGGCAGAGATTCAGATCCGTCTGGCCGAAGAACAAATACAGCTGTGCCGGCTTCAGCAAACGGAAACCTCACTAAGAATTCAGCTCCTCAAAGCACGCCTGGATGATCCAGCTGCCTTTGAATTAATGTTTTTTTGTTGTTACCCTAGTGGGAGTATTTTTTTTTATTACAATTCCATTATGATTTTATGTCCTTTATGTATTTAAAAAGTAGGGCTGTCAAGTTAACTCGTTAACGCAAAAAAAAATCAACGCCACTAATTATTTTAACGCGATTAACGCATGTGTATTTTTTGTCCTCGGCCGCCCCGTAGTTTCAGAGCGCATCGAGTTTAAAATACCATCTACAAGCTGATGCTGACAGCAGTGTTAATTTTGGCAGCTGTTTTTGATTTAGTCTTAGTCTTAGTCTTTAGACGAAAATGGTTATTAGTTTTAGTCACATTTTAGTCATTTCTATCCTTCATAGTTTTAGTCTAGTTTTAGTCGACGAAAACTCAAAACGTTTTAGTCTAGTTTTAGTCGACGAAAACTCAAAACGTTTTAGTCTACTTTTAGTCGATGAAAAATTACATTTTAGTCAACTTTTAGTCAAAATGTTTTCTCTCTTTAAACCAATTCAGTTAGGCAAATACAGGTTTCTGACATTGTAATCATGGAGACAGCATCAAGTGTTGAAATTCGTAAAGCAACATTTCACTCTCTTAACACTTTACTTGTGTAATATATAGGGATGGGTATCGCTAAGGTTTTCTACGGTACTACTAGTCTTATCAATACTGCTTATCGATCCGGTACTTTAACGGTATTCTTGTAGGTAATTTTTGTTATTTTTTAAAGGAAAAAACGAACAAATTGTTAACCGAATTAATTGCTTTATTTACATGTGAAATAAATGAAATATATATAATTATGTTAAAATATTGTACTGTACTTGAGTAAAATGTTGAGGTACTTGTACTTTACTGGAGTATTTAAATGTTTTGCTACTGTGTACTCCTCTACAGTTCATAGTTAAATTGTGTACTTCTACTCCACTACATGTATTTAATACCTTTAGTTACTTTACAGATGTGGATGAATGATGTGAAATATAATCAAGTGTTAACTCAGACTTTTGTAAATCCACAAGCTACCCTGCAGTATACAAAGTCCTTCAAACTAGCTGCACCTTTACCAGCTTTGAGAACACTTTAATGATCAATCATTATAAAACATATCATGTATATTATTCTGAAATGGACCAATCTGCACAATGACTACTTTTACTGTCGCTACTTTAAATATATTTTGATGATCATACTTTGACTTGAGGAACTCTTCCTACACTATGGTATTTTTTTACTTAGCTACAAGATCTGAGTACTTCTCCCACCTCTGCGCACCTGATGTGATAACGTTACTCGTAATTGGGGCAACAGAGCTACGAGTTAAGGAAGTCGAAAATTGTGCATTTCTCCGACTGAATATGACGCCTTTTGGCCGGCTGTTTGGACAGACTACTCTACTCGTGTCAACGCGCTAACGCGAACACATGGCAAACGAGCTTTGTCCACATCGAGTCTTGTAAAGTGTCTCTATACTCTCTGAACGCTCCGTCCCCGGCAGATCTCTGCCGCTGCAGCGTGTCTGTTAGGCCCCGCCCCCGCACACAGAGAGAGAGGGAGATCGCTCTTCTGGAGTGAAGAGAGCGGAAATAATGATATTGCAAGTTAGAAATGTAAGATGCATTTTGACAGACAAGACGGACACTTGGGGGGAAATACCCTGCATTTTGAATGTCCGATAGTCCACCATTAACACCTTAGTCCCGTCTTGTCTCGTCAACGAAAACTAAATATACATTTCGTCAAATTTTCGTTATCAAGAATCTATTTTTAGCTCGTCATCGTCTCGTCTTAGTCATGTAAAAAAGGTCGTTGACGAACATTTTTCGTCATAGTTTTCGTTGACGAAATTAACACTGGCTGACAGCCCCGCTGCTACCGCCCGCTTGTGGCAGACCACACTTCCACGCTCAACGGCAGGCCCGGACTGGCCATCGGGAGGACCGGGAGGGTGTGTGTATGTGTTGCACGAGCGAGGCACACCTTACGTGTTGTTGTTGTTAGCATCTGGTGCTAGCTAGCTGCGCTAACGGATATAAGGAGCTGTTTCAATGAAAACAGAGGAGCGACATTTCGCCGACAACTGCGCCGAGCACTTGACTTTATGCAGGTAGCCAGACAGTGGGACATTGTACGAAAAGTCAGCACACTCAGCACGGATAGTGCGCGCAACATGATTGCAGCGTCCAGGCAGCTCCCGTTCGAGCATATATGCCTTGAGCTGCACATAGCTCCAACGATCCATCACAGTGTCTCCACATTCACACACACACACACACACACACACACACACACACACACACACACACACACACACACACACTTTGTATTGTATTATTGTATGAGAGAGGTTCCAGGTTGAATTGAGGCGAATATTTGTAATGTTCAGAGGTTGTTGTGTTTAATATTCATGAGAATATTTGTCATTGTTCAAATGATAATAAACAAACATATAAAGCATATTTGTCCACTCATATGTTGATAAGAGTATTAAAAACTTGAAAAATATCCCTCTAAGGTACATTTAGAACAGATAAAAAATGTGCGATTAATTTGCGATTAATCGCTTATTAAATATTTTAATCGACTGACAGCCCTATTAAAAATATAATTAGACATTATAGATGTCTCTGCAATGTGGTCTCTTCAAGGCCGGATTAACCATATGGGCAACCTGGGCAAGCGGCCCTTGAGCAAAGAGGGCCCTCAGTGACAAGATGAAAAAAATATATATATATTATTTTTTATTTTAATTTTTTTCGGGCACAACCTCACTCATCATACATTGTTTTAAATGACACTCACTCTTCGCCATAAATAACACAGCTTTTCTATAGGGTCAAATTAATATATTTCTAAACCGTCTCTGTACTGTAGGTCTCACTATGTATGCGCTCAACTTTATTACTACACGGCGGCGGTGTATAGCCGAATCACAGCCCCACCCTCACTCATGTCACATTTTGTCACGTGAGCAGAAAAAATGGATGGAACCGGTAGCCAAACGCCCAGCGGGGCTGCGAAAAGAACGAAAAAGAGAGAAAAAGAAGAGAGTGGCGGCTGCATTAAAAAAATTGCCAACAATAAATAGCTTTTTCAAAAAAGCAAAAAGTGACGAAATAGGCCAGCAACAACCACAAGGAACAGTGGCGGTGGTCACGGAGGATGTTGTTGAGCTAGCGAGCAATGTTAGCCTTGAACCTAGCATGCTAACGCAGCGGGTAGAAGAGGAGGAAAAAGATGAAGACGAGCCTGACGAGGACGTCACAGAGCAGGGTGAAGTTCCCTGTGTCTCTCAGGACCCTGCACAATGGGGATTAATTGCTGGAAATGTCCGGGAGGAGACTTTGATGAAAGGGGTTTCATACTTTCATAATCGGGCAACGAAGTTTCGAGCATCTCGGAGGGAGACCGATGCTAGCGGCCGGACACGCTCACTGACCAACGATATGCTGACCAGACACCTTCACAATTGAGAAATCGTTCAACGCGATTGGATTATTTATTCTCCATCTACCGGAGCAATTTATTGTTTTGCCTGCAAACTTTTATCCACTCACAGCCACAGCAATGCATGTGTTCTCGGCTTTAGTGATTGGAAGCATCCCGAGAGGATAACGGAACATGAGACGAGTGGTGAGCACAGAAAATGCATACTTTCACTTATGCATCGCACTAAACTCATGGGCACTGTGGATGCTTCTCTAGGGATGCAGGTCGACACAGAAAGTCAGTACTGGAAGGATGTATTGAGACGTGTAGTTGCGGTGATTAAATTCTTGAGTGAGAGGGGTCTTCCTTTCCGGGGAAATGACTCACTTTTAGGATCCGCACATAACGGGAACTACCTGGGAATCCTGGAGCTGCTCGCCCAGTTTGATCCATTTTTAAAGGATCATTTGCAGAAGTTTGGCCAGAAGGGACGTGGTAGGACTTCATACTTGTCATCAACTATCTGTGAGGAGTTTATTGGTTTGATGGGTGACAGAACAAAGGAAGCAATAGCAACAGAACTACAGCGAGCAAGGTATTTCTCTGTCATCGTAGATTCTACACCTGACATGTCTCACGTTGACCAATTAACTTTTGTTTTCCGATTTGTGAGTGAGAAAGGAAAAGTTATTGAGAGATTTATTGGATTTGAACCCATTCACAGTCACACTGGGTCAAGTCTGGCTGACTGTGTGATGAAGATGGTCATTGATATGGGGCTGGATCTCTCAAACTGCTGTGGCCAGGCTTATGACAACGCATCCAACATGTCAGGAAAATATAATGGGCTGCAAGCTCATCTCAAGAAAAGCAACCCACTCATACATTACATTCCGTGCGCAGCACACTCCTTGAATTTGGTTGGTGTCAACTGTGTTGAAAATAGTTGTCGTGAAGCAAGCCAGTTTTTTTATATACTTCAAGCACTTTCAGGGTTCTTACACCTTTTCCAAAGTCAAATTCAAGCACTTTTCAAGCATTTTCAAGCTTTTCAAGCATCTTACAGCTGTTGTAAATTACATATTTATATACACATACTTATACTCAAATGATTATTTCCCTACCTCACATTAAATCAGATGTTCTTTATGCTATAAACAACCAAATGTGTGTTTCATAATAGCATTCTACATGAGGATGAAAAATAAAAAATGTTAGAAAAGAAAACTAAGTTTAATATTTCAAAATGAGTGACCCATCTGTACGTAGACTGGGCATCCCATATAACCTGGCTGAGCCAATATAAAACAATCAGCCAAATAACTTTTCAATACATTATTGATTACTATTTTTGAGGTACTTTTAGGTTGGCAGTAAACATAAGTCAGAGGTAAATGGTGTACTTTTACTCCACTACATGTATTTAATACCTTTAGTTACTTTACAGATGTGGATGAATGATGTGAAATATAATCAAGTGTTAAATCAGACTTTAGTTCCACCTGGAGTAAATTCACAAGCTACCCTGCAGTATACAAAGTCATTCAAACTAGCTGCACCTTTACGAGCTTTGATAACACTTTAATGATCAATCATTATAAAACATATCATATACAATTATTAGGGATGCTCCGATCACCAATTTTGGGGCCGATCGCCGGAATCAGTATTGGCCGATACCGATCGCCGATCCGATCGAGTGGGCGGGGCCTATGGGGATCTTCCATTTAAAGTGATGTTTAAAACTCAGTTAATGGGGCTCATTCACTGGCGCTTCCACAAACCAACCAACATAATTATTACATTCAAATGAAGTACATTATTCAAGTTTACATTAACTTTGGATAATAACACGGGAGAAATTAGCAGAAGCGCTCTCTTTTCCTCTCTCCCCCTCTCTCCCTCTCTCCCTCTCCTGACAGCCCGTCAGTATCTCCTGCAGCTCACTGATCCAGTAATGAGTGACCCGACAGTGAAGAATAAATATATTTATAACTAGTTTAGCTTGTTCCAGAGGTAGATAAAATAGCTAAGTGTGTTAGGTCTAACTCTTAATGTGTGTTCTGCTCCGCTCACCGGTCCGTCACAGCGGGTGGAGCTGCAGGATTTCTGCTTCACACACACGTTGCATACCGCTATTTTATTGTCATTTTCGGACACTTAAAATACTGCCAGACTAGTGAAGCCATTTTGGAGAGCTTGTTTTGCCGCGCACAGAGAAAAGTGTCATGTATTTTACATGCAACGATAGCCTAATCTAAAATGCTCTACTACGGCGTACCTTTCGTGTGGTGTGTGGCTCGTCAGCGCAGACTCTCGCATCGTTATTGTTGCACACTTTGCAGGAGGCTACTCTTGGGCTTCGCTTGACCCTCGTCTTAGCCATGGCTTGTATTTGTCTTCTGCTAGCCAACGCTCGTTGAAACGGCAACCTGTTGTTATTGTTGTCGGTGTGAGCTGTGAGGGGTTTCCCCGCGGTTTGGCTTTATGAAGCAGGGACGCAAACGGTTACGCCATGACGCAAACGATGACGCAATGACGCAGCACCAGTCGGACTCTGGGCGGTGTGAAAAGAGCCGGAGCTAAACCGAAGAACCGGTTCTGAACCTGAAAAGCTCTAGCACGGAGCTTGAACCGGAGTTGCGTTGGTGTGAATGAGGTATTATTTGCCTTTCATGACTGAAGGTTTTGTTTCTCTGGTGGGGAGCGATGAGAAGGTGCGGGTGAAGATATTACGCGACACCGGATCATTTGATTTGTTCATTTTAGCATCTGTCTTACCGTTTTCAGAGGACACATACATGGGGTTGTTCATTCCGATACTTGGAATGGGATGAAATGTTCTTCAGGTACCTCTCCATAAAATGATGCTGGTTTCAGATCTGTTCCAGGGTGAAATGGTGGTTGGCGTGCGGCCAGCTTTTTGAATTTTTGAATAGGGAGGGATGAAACCCTCTTTAATGGTCACACATGCAGAGCACACAGCACACACAGTGAAATTTGGCCTCTGCTTTTAACCCATCCTAGTACAAGGAGTCTAGTACTAGGAGCAGTGGGCAGCTATTGTACAGCGCCCGGGGAGCAATGGGAGTGGGGGGGAAGGGGGGTGTCCGGTGCCTTGCTCAAGGGCACCACGGCAGGGAAGGAGGTGAACTGGGACCTCTCCAAGTAGAAGTCCACACTCCATATTTAGGTCTGGTCGGGGACTTGAACCAGCGACCCTACGGCTCCCAGTCCAAGCCCCTACTGACTGAGCCACTGCCGGACTGAGCTCTGCCCATAAATGGGGTTACGATGATCCTGGGTAATGACATAGCGGGCAGTCGGGTGTGGGCTGATGGGGCACCACCTGCTATCGTGGCTCCAGTGTCCCTGGTTAGCAGTAGTAAGCCTGACGTGTTTACAGCGTGCGCTGTGACACGTGCAATGAAGCGCGTGCAGACGGGAAATATCAGTAACACCCCACAGCGGCATTATGTACCATGTGTTAATGTTCCCTGGTCTGGTTCTCACGGTGAACTCGTGGAGGGGCAGCGTGCTGGTGAGTCTCTGAAGGGTCGAATGGAGAGTGTTCTTCCTGGTGGGGAGGTGAAAAGTCATGCTCAGGGGTATTCGCTTCAGAAGAATGTTTGGATGGGAAACTGGATACCTCAGTGGGAGCATTTTGCTGGTGAACTTCTTTACCAAGTTGGGGTGCATTCCAGGTTCCATGGCATGGCGAAAAAGAAAAAGAGAAAAAACACACGTAACACGCTAGTTAGCTGAACTAGTCGGTGATTAGGAGGAAACGCTATAGCAGGGGTCGGCAACAGGCGGACCGCGGTCCGGATCCGGACGCCGACCTATACGGACCCGGACCTATAATCAATACATTAATAGGGGATTTCAATTTTGACGGGCGATTCTATTTTAACCGCTGCCGACAGGGGGCGAAAGAGACGAGTGAGCGATACAGGGAGAGAAACACAGAAGAAGAGACGGGAGAGCGGCAGAGAGAAGCGGAGAGGAAAGTGAGTGAAGAGAATAATTAGCGATACAGGGAGAGAAGCGGAGAGGAGAGTGAACAGGCGTGTTAGCGGCAGACAGGGAGAGACAAATAATTACACATGGCGCTCTCCAAGAAGAGGAAAGTGGACAGTGAGAACTGTTCAATTGTTATGATGAAACTGTTAAGTCATGATGTGAAACGGTTAACAAAAAAAAAGGGAAACTCAAGCTGCTGCTACACTTTATTTTATTTATCTAAAATTAAGCACTTTTAAGATGCACACATTTTCAAAAGCTATTTTATTTATTTCCTCTATTTTATTTTGAAATGCAGCCTGAGAGGAACATTACACATATCCACAGTACTTTACTGTATATCTGTAGAGTTCAATGTTAATTGACATACAAATGTTTAATTTAGGTGCCAGGGTTCCGATGGGGACCCTGACTTTATGGGGGGGCTGTGACGGCCCCAGAGCCTGTGGCCTGTTAGGTGTGTGCATGTGTGTTGCAGGCTCTTTGATGGGGGTGGAGCTGAGGAGACAATCAGCATGACCGGGGACACCTGGCCGGAGCCGAGGTGCTACTTAAGCCCAGCTGCCCGGAGACACAGGTCCTTCTTGACTCTCTCCAAGCCTGCTGCAGGAGGACTCTCGCCGTGATCCTTTCCCCTCGCCCATTCTCTCATGTTTCCGGTGTTGTGTTGAACGATCACAATAAAAGTGCCGTGGTTTTTGGAACCCTTGAACGTCTCTCTCTGTTTTCCTGTTGTGGCCTACGGGCCGGTCATAACAATATATACTCAGTTACCTCCCATAGCCATGACGTCATCGCCTAATTTGCATATTATGTCATGGCGGTAAAAAAAACGTTCCACCCCCTTCAAGGATCAAAACTTAAAACCACCAGAGTAAATCCAGACGACAGTAGATCAGAAATGTCTCTATTAGTCAAAGTAGAAAGTAGAAATAGTTTTAATAGTTTTTTGTAGAAATCTCCCTTACAATAAAGGCAGTATGCCCGTGTGTCATCTCCAATAATGGCTTCAACCATCCTTTAAAGGTGGGGTAGGTAAGTTTGAGAAACCGGCTCGAGATACCCTTGTTGTTATATTCCATGGAATGCTCTTAACATCCCGATAGCAATGAATATCTTAAGTGCTTTGACAAAAAATCGATAAAATGTCATCTGTGGAAGCCGTAGTACTGTAAAAAGCACGACCAATCATTTTAGCCGGCCCGGCTAAAATAACTGGATGGCCTACCTGCCTGTCAGCCTTCCATCTGTGCACAAACTTATCTCGTGCCCTCATTGGTCATGTGCGCATTCGTGTGTGTTGGAGGAGGGGCTCTGTAAGGAAGTAGCAGATTTGTTCCGGCTGTGTATTTTCAAATTCGAGCGCACTCGAGCTGGTTTCTCCAAAATTACCTACCCCACCTTTAAACTCAGGGTTTGATTCCCACTCCTTTCTGTACTTTTGTGAATACAGTTTAGACTGTGACATGATGACCTACGTGAATGTTTAGCTTGTCACATAGAGGCACACACACAGTGGACGAGGTGATTAAGTGACTGAGGCTGTGTGAGTCAAAGCAAAGGCAGTTATTTATTATTGTGTGACTGTGAAGAAACATTTACATTTAAATCCCGCTCAAAACCAGGACGGCTTGGCAGTTGGCGCATGCGCAATTCATTTACAGTCTCGACGCGGGAGAGTGTGGCTGTCTCCTCTCTGCTCTGACTGCAGCTGAGCTGCTGCGGGAGGCAACTGTGAGTCTGAGCGCCTGTGAGTACTATGGGAGGGCAGAGGGGCTCACGGCAGCACCCGCAGCTCGTTAACTGCTGAACAATACGTGAGTCTCCAAACACCAGAAAGGTCCCTAATAACACCATTACAAGTCGTTAGTCGCTTTTTACAAAAATAAGTAGCCGGAGGGTTTGTTAAGCCGCCGAATTTAACGACAAAGTCGCCAAGTTGGCAACACTGCATCTCACTTCCTGCTAGACGGGCAGACAAGGGGGCGGGTCTAAACTTTGATTTGCTTAGCCTTGCTTAGCAACCATTTTAGATGGACAGGGGATTTAACTAATCACACTCATTTAAATGTTTTCATGAGGTTTGGGTTTGCATATTTATGCAGAGATCTGTCTCTTCCTCTCTGCCGCATACAGCTGTAAAGGAAGAGGGGTGTCTAGTTCCCCCTCGACACATAGACTGATCCTTTTTTTTGTCCATGTCTGATTGGCTTAGAGCTTTCGCGACTGCAAACATTTTTAACAAACAAACATTGACCATACCGTTCACCAGCCCCCACCCCCCTCTGAGTGACAAGCTGAGAAGTCAACTACTGCTGTCAGGGAACATACTGTGTGAACCAAGGCCTAAACAAAGACCAAAGGTTACCCAGTTAGCTGTCTTTGTGTATTGCAACCAGCTGCAATGGATCATGGATCCACCAGGGAGAGCAGTGATGGACGCTGCCACAATGGAACTCATATGAAATAAACAGCTGATTCCTCACACACACAGTAGCATGTTGGTTCTTTGCATAAAGTAGTGAGAAACATGCCTCTGGTTAATAACAATATAACTTATTTTCTCCATAAAAGCTGGTGGGTTGAAAGCAATACGGGAGGTGAAAATAACTATTGTAGAATACAGAAGAATTGTGATGCCGTGGCTTTATCTGAAAACTGACAGCATAATTACATTTATGGCCCGGTACACACATATTTATTTAGATATGTTTTAAACAAGTTTAAATAAAAGGCTGGAGTGCTTCTTGCTCTGCCAGGTACAACAAGTGGGATTTATCTTTTATTACTATACTGTAGCATATCGTTTTTTATTCCCACTGTCACGGATATAATCATATTATTGCATTGAATAAGATACATTTAAAAAAAATCTTATTTAGTTTCTATTTAACAAAAATAAATGTGGTTTAATCCACGTGAGTTTACAACTACAAAAATAATCGGTTTGTTTTTGTATCACATCCGGAAATGCAGCCCGGCTCTCACTACCGATTTGTAATCATAATTTAATCATCATCTTCACGATCATTTAATGTAGTAGGCTATTATGTTCGCCGAATTGACATGAAAGCAAAACAAATATGATTATGCTGTAGTCAACTTCATTAAAACGTTATTGACTTGCCTAAACTCAGTAATTCACTAAAATAGGCTTCCTCGTCATCTCACCACGGGCAGACAATATTTACTGTGTTAATTGTTTACTGTATTATTGTTTAACTTGAAGGTGCCTGATGTGAAAATACTCAAGTAAAGTAGCCTACTGTAACTCAATGTGCACCTTTCTTCCCATCAAGAGAGTAAAAACTGTGTGTGAATTTCCAGAAGAACGTCTAGCTTGAATTGCTTTTCATATGTATACAGTACAATATAGCCCAACCATTTGCACCTTTCTTCCTGTCAAGAGTTTGAAAGACACAGGGTAATGGTTATCAATGGTGCTTTTAAAGCCTATTGAATAATAACTGTGTGATTTATATTGCTTTTCAAATGCATATAGGCCACCCATTTACACCGCTCTTCCCGTCAATAATTTGAATAGAACTTAGTTTGGTCACTTTACATTTCTGCGAATTAATTTTTAATCACACACGTCTCCCCGTGCCGAAAATAATAAATAAAATAAAAAGAGGAAACAATGTTCAAGTTCAGTTTTCACCGTTTTATTTAAATTAACAATGACATGACCAATTATCTGCGGCGGAAACCAGGACAACAGCATCAGAGCACGGTGCAGAGTCTCTAGATGAGTTTACAGTATCCGTCGTTCTTATTAAACATCATGTAGTCCTCTGTATAGAAAACTGTAGTTTCCCGACAGCAGCAGACGCATATTCATGACGTCCGCTGGCGTCATAAATACGTCGGATAGTGAAACTGCAGTCGGATTCTCAAAGCACCGCAGTCTCTTCTCCTAAATCCTTTTGAATTCTCCTATCCACGGAATGTGACAAAACTCTCCCATCCCCCCTCTGTTAACTAAGGTCACATTTACACGAGAACGAAACGGCTTGTATCTGCATAGTTTCTCTTACGTATAGCCCTATTATTTACACGAGGCCGTAACAAACGGACCCCACAAACGATAACGGGTCCCAAGGTTGATAGATTTGCAAACGAAACTCTCTGGGGGGTCAAACGAGTCCGTGTAATCGCCTCTATACGAATATTTCCTGAAAAAATAACGATAGCCCCACCTCTCCCCGCCTCTGCTGCTCACTGCTGTAGCATGGCCAGTAGCTACTGTCAGTAGCTACTGCTAGTGCTTCTGCTACTGATCATGCTACAGATGTTAGTACAACATCTACAGCTCGACCATGCTACAGATGTTAGTGCAAAATCTACAGCTCCTCTACCACAACCATCAGCAACAAGTGGACATGGAGAATTGCATGAACTACTACATGTTGCTAAATCCACCGCGGGGCATAAACAGAAGGGTAGCCATGGCAACATTGCTGCGGGGCTGCCCCGGGGTCTTCTTTGCTGCTTTTGGTGTATTTTGTGGCGGAAGTTACAGCGCCACTTACAGTCCCGGCATATGTACTACAGCGTGTTCAGCGCTTTCGAGCGGTCTCGTGTGGAAGTACAGCGCCACTTACAGTCCCGGCATATGTACTACAGCGTTTCCAGCGGTCTCGTTTGAACAGACACGTTAAATGAAACGAATGCATGTGAACGGAAGACTTCTTTGAAAACGCATACTGTGCATAAACGCAAACGTTCCCGTGTAAAAGAAGCCTAAGCTTGGAGTGCAAGTAGTATGTTGTGGATTCTCTTTGTTTCAAATAATGGCCCATCGGAATGTGACAACTCTCCCATCCCCCCCCCTTCTCCAGCATTGCCGGTACAGTTATTGATAAATGGTATAAAACAATTAAAACATTGCAAGCTGAGGCAATGAAAATGTTTGTAATATTATTGCCATAACAATCACAAATTGAGTTTATTCACAAATGTTGTGCAATGACAAAATCAGACAGTTATATTTAAAAATGGTCTGGCTTTAATACAAATGAAATACTGTAGGCTCGACAGCCCCCCTTAAGGTGATCAACACATGCAGTGGAGCATTGTCGGTCTGAAAGGGTCTCTGGAAATATCAAACATTTAATTAAAGTTTTAAAAACAGTGACAGGGTCCAAAATCAGAGGTGGAAGAAGTATTCCGATTATTTACCTAGGTAAAAATACGTGTTAGAAGTAAATGTCCTGCATTCAAAATTGTCAATTGCCCAAGTGAAAACTATTATCATATGAAAGTCAAATCAATCATAGCATCCTGTTGTCACGGCTTGAACAGTCCGCTGGCATCACAGGCTCTGCCCTTGCATGGTTCAGGTCCTACCTGACAGACCGTAGCTTCTCAGTGCAGCTAGGTGCCTTCTCCTCTGCCAAAGCCCCTCTTACCTGTGGGGTTCCCCAAGGCTCGATTTTGGGCCCCATCCTTTTTCTACTGTACATACTGCCCCTAGGTTCAATTCTCACAAAACACAACATCCCCTTCCACTGCTACGCCGACGATGTACAGATCTATCTGCCACTCAATTCAAATGTAAACTCATTACAGCTATTGATGGACTGCTTAGCAGAGATCAAATCCTGGCTGAGCCAAAATGTCCTCAACCTCAATGAGAGCAAGACTGAGGTTATCTTTTTTGGACCCCAACCTCTAGCCTCCCTGGTTGATATTCTGGGCTCCCTCAAAAATAATATCCTCCCCTCTGTCACGAACCTTGGAGTGACCTTCAATAGCGCTTTTAAATTCGATAAGCAGGTCAGCAGCGTAGTCAAAACCTGCTTTTTTTAAATACGACTATTGGCCAAGACCAAGTCGTTTTTATCTTTTAAAGACCTGGAAAGGGTTATTAACGCCTTTGTTACCTCGAGGTTGGACTACTGCAACGCTCTGTACGTGGGTATGGACCAGGCGTCAATTAAACGCCTGCAGCTAGTGCAGAACGCAGCTGCACGTCTTCTGACTGGCCACAAAAAGCGTGACCACATCACCCCAATTCTGGCCTCACTGCACTGGCTTCCAATTCGGTTCCGAATTGATTTTAAAATCCTTTTATTTGTTTTTAAAGCACTAAATGGGCTGGCTCCGGCCTATATAGCTGAACCCCTCCAGCGCTACACCCCAGCCAGAGCTTTAAGGTCTGCTGACCAGCTGCTGCTGATAGTGCCCAAGACCAGGCTCAAAACCCGAGGGCACCGAGCCTTCGCAGCAGCTGGCCCGAGGCTCTGGAACACTCTGCCCCTCCATGTGAGGTTGGCCCAGACCCTAGGGGTTTTTAAATCTACTCTTAAAACACACTTCTTCTCCCTGGCCTTTTAGTCAGAGCGGAGCACGACTCCTGACTTTTCCCTGTGTTTTTTTTATATATCTGTTGTAATTTATTGTCTTTTATTGTGATTGTAGAAATGTGTTTTTTGATTGTAATATTTATTACATGTACAGCACTTTGGCCCGACTAAAAATCGCTTTTAAATGTGCTTTATAAATAAACTTTGATTTGATTTGATTTGAATCATTATCTTATTATTATTAAACAGGTGGCTGTGGCTTAGTGGATAGTGTGCTGGACTTCGAATCAGGGGATAGCAAGTCCGAGTCCCTCTGCAGTCGCTTTGGATAAAAGCATCTAGCAAATGACATGTAATGTATTAACACTAGAACCGCCAACGGGTCAATTTTACCCGCAGCTGTTTTTTGATTGTATGTCACTTTTTTTCAATAAAATATTCAAGTTTCCCAGTCCGTGACTTTTCCTGAAAGTGTGTTATGTAGCACCCTCAGTTGTTAAAAATTGTCAATATGAAGTCAGATTGAAAAAATCGCCCAAAAAAAAGCCATTTACACATATATATATATATATATATATCCGCCAGCGGGTAATATTTACCTCATAGAAAATGCAGCGTAAACATGACGTGTTGCTATAGCAACGCCTTTTGTCTACTGCGGTTCCTTATAGATAGAGAGATAGATTGATTGATTGATAGATAGATAGACAGATAGATAGTTATAGATAGATGGAGAGCAGAGAGATTTGTACCTAAACAAAACACAAGTCTAACACCAAGCGTTTAAATCAGCACTGGTAGCGATATTTTATACTTCATGCTATCTGCACAAACTATATCAAATGAAAAGCTGAGAGTCCACAGATTCTATTGGTATAAGTTTCATCCCTGTGAGATCAAAACTCAAACGGGTCAAAACATTTGACCCGTTGGCGGTTTTAGGTATACAGCGACCTCTGGCGGTTCTCGTGTTAAATACATGTAAGTATTTTTACAACTTATATTTAGAAATAAATGTGTTCATCCATTCAATGTGGCAGGCATCTGCTATAATGGGGTTTTAGTCAGACAACTCACGTGTTTCTTAATATGTTTATTATAAGCAGCATATAGTTTGAGTTTGGCGGCTCGGGCCTCATCACTCCACAGATTTACAAAGAACATTGAGTGATGATTAGATAACTATCCCCCGAGCCTACAGGTGGAAGCTGGGGTGGAAGCTGGGGTGATGGTGGGGCAGGCAAGCAGCAGCAACATGACACACAGCAGCAGGAACATGAACGCAGCAATGCAAGTGAACACAGCAGTGGCAGCAGCAGCATAGCGAGGCAGAGGCAGGAAGACCTGGCAGCTTCAATAGACCGGCATGTTTAGGAGAATGTGTTTGGTTGGCTGTAAGAGGGACGAGGTGCGTCACATGTTAATGTATGATTGGTGCTCGAGTTGACTGCCTGAACTAGCTCGCAGGCTTCGCCCCATTAATGTATGATATTACTTATACAACACAATATAATACATGATAATGTATACTGTAAGTTGATTTACTTCGATCTACTGTACTGTGTACACCACAACAATATTACAAAAGATATACTCCATATTAAAGCAAACTATTGTAAAGGTAAAAGTTTGAGCATAAAAAATTAAAGAAGTGTAAACACAACACAAGATAATAATATTAGATATACTTTATTTGATTTAGAATATTGATGTTTTTTGGTTATAGTAGCCTGTGAAAACGATAACAAATATGTGTTTAAAGGCTCTTCAGCAAACACAACTGCAGAGCTGCAAACATTACTGAAGTACTGAAAGTCCATGAAACAAACTGAAGACCAAAGTTCACCCAGTTGTCTTTGTGCATTTGTGAATGAAGCGCCATCTCATGGTTAAATCCTGAAATTGAACAAATGGGGAAATCTGGCAACGCCCTCTCAGGAAATAGTGGGAGGGCTTTAAAATCCCAGCCACTGGTAAACGCTGGGTTTTTGGTTGGAATCCGCTGGGTGGAGTCCATTCTAGAGTGCTACATCTGTAAACGGTCTGCAAAGTCACAAAGTACACCCTGTAGCGAGTAAAACTCTAACACAGAAAATATGTGTATGCTGCCCCAGAACGCCTCGTTGTAGATTTTGTTTTTCTTCCGGGGCCTATTGACATCACTAAGTCCAAATGGACCAATCCGCACACACACACACTCACTCAGCCTGAACTCCGCAGAGCTCAGACCTCACACGGCAACCAGGAAATGACACCAGTAATCCACTAGTTGACCAATCAGAGCACAGTGGGCTCATAGGGAGGGGGGCAGGAGCTTCAACTGAAGTTACCTACTGTAACTCCAGCTTCTATGAGTATAGGCGTAGCCCTCTAAGGCTATCGCTATTGGGTAATCCCCCTGCGCACCCGCGCAGCACTGAAACACTTCTAGTCCATGCCCGCCCGCGAGGTGGGCCCCACCCTCGGGCTCCCTTCCGGTATAAATAGGAAGGAGGCCCGACAATCTGCTCCCACACAAAACAACTTTTCTTCAGCTATTCGTGGAGCCAGTGGGGCCCAGAACTTAGAGGGCTACGCCAATACTCATAGAAGCTGGAGTTACAGTAGGTAACTTCAGTTCTATTTCGTATATGGCTTCGCCCTCTAAGGCTATCGCTATTGGGTTAAGGGCGAAGCAAGATGTAGTCTGCGCCCCACTGGGTCCCCCCGGTACAAGAAGCACAGACACACCTGCTCAGATAATAACCCATGCCTATTGCGCCATGCGAATGGCGTATCACATTCCCTGGAATATAGCATAACATGAATATTTACCATGAGGGAACGAAGGCTGGGAACAATACATACCTGCCGCTGTGAGAAAGTAGAGACGAAGGTCACACTTTGCCCAGTGACAAAAAAAGAGGGGGAATAAGGGCAGCTCTCCGTGTGCAGACAGGCAGGAGAGCGCACAGCTGGATCCCTGACATCACTCACTCTGACAGGACATTCCGTACAAAATGTGTCAGAGGAAAAAAGGAAACATCCCTCTCATAAGAGGGAAAAAGGGCCGCTCTCCGCGTGCCGAGAGGCAGGAGAGAGGAGCACAGCTGGATCCCTGACGTCACTCACTCTGACAGGACACTCAGCACAGGGTGTGTCAGAGAGGAATGGGAGACATCCCTCAAATAAAATTGAATAAATGAACAGGGGGAAGACCAAGATGCAGCAATGCAAATGTCTTCCACTGACATTCCTCAGTGCAAAGCCGTGGAGGAGGAAATTCCTCTGGTGGAGTGCGCATTGATGTTCTCCGGGTGATCCACCCCAGAGGAGACATATGCCTGCGACACAGCCTCACACAGCCAGTGTGACAGCCGTTGTGCAGACAGAGGCTGCCCTATTGAGCGCTCTCTGTAATGCACAAACAGGCGCTGAGAACGGCGCAAGGGAGCCGTGCGCGCCACATAGCAGGACAGCTCGCGTACAGGACAGAGGAGATGAGACGTGGCTTCTTCCTCCGACCTGTGAGGAGGGGGAAAGAAGCCATCCAGGGTGATCACTCTTGACCTAAAAGAGCTTGTGATGACCTTTGGCATAAAAGCCGGGTTAGGGCGTAAAACAGCTGAACTGCCATCTCCTTGGATCCGGAGACATGACGGAGCCACAGAGAGAGCAGACAAATCACTCACCCTTTTCGCTGATGTTGGAGCCAAAAGTAGTACTACTTTGGCTGATAACAGTTTAAGGGGAACATGATCTAAAGGTTAAAATGGGGCTTTGCTTAATGCGCGTAACACCAAAGCCAAATCCCACTGAGGCGCCAGTGCGCGTGACACAGGTCTGAGTCTCCGTACTTCTCGCAGAAAACGTTTCGTCAGGGGGTGACTAAACACCGTCCCGACCCCGAAACCCACGTGACAAGATGATATGGCAGCAGCATATACCTTGATTGTGTTGAAGGCCAAATTCCTGTCCAACAACAGCTGGAGGAATGACAGCACGTGAGGCAGGGGGCACGTAATGGGGTCCAGGCTTTTTCCTACATATCAACGCTGGAACGCTGTCCACTTAGCTGTGTAGGACGCTCTGGTAGACGCGGCCCTGGCTCCCTGAATTCCCGTTCCCGTTCAGGGGCCATGCCCATAAGTGCTGGCCTATCACTGGGTGACTGCTGATCGCTCCCTCCACCTGCGAGAGAGCGTCCCCGCGCCACGGAATTTCCCACAGTCTGCCTGACAGCGTACGCTGTAGGCATGGAAACCAGGAAGCGCCTGTGTGCTCCGGGGAAATTAGGATCACTGACAGACGCTCCTCCTGCACTCGGTCAAGGAACCGAGGGATCAGCGGGACTGGTGGGAAAGCGTACAACAGTCCCCTGGGGGGGGGGTGGTCCTGCGCTTTCAGGAAGAACCAGAGGGCGCATTGCGCGTTCCCGCGTGCGAACGGATCCACCTCTGCTCTCCCGAACCGGCTCCATACCTGGGAGACCAGCTCGGGATGGAGGCTCCAGTCTCCCTGGCGAGGACCTCCTCTGGACATGAGGTCTGCCCCTTTGTTCAGTTCACCGGGAACATACATTGCTCTGATGGAGAGCAAGTGTGCGCGCACCCAGATCAACAGCCGCCTGGCTGTGTTCAGAAGCTGCGCTGAGCGTACTCCGCCCTGGCGATTGATGTAGGCTGCCGCGGCCCGATAGGTTAAAACCAGGCTTCTGCAGCGAGTCCTGCTGTCTACTAATCAACAGATTAGTGGCAGCCGGCTTAATTAGCGAGCTCTGCAGTTTATTAACCGATAGATTAAAAACTGCAGGCTGCAACGAGCCCTGCTGGCTACGGCTCTGCTTCCTCGGAGGCTCTCGCGGAGCAGACAAAGAGCGGGAGTGCCTCACTCCCCGTTGACTCACCGCTGGAAGACCCCTTTGTCTCTGGGGTGGCGGGGGAGCGGAGACGCGGGGCGGAGCCCCTGCCGCCGCCGACGGGCGAGCCTGCTGCGGATGCTGCGGCTGCTGCGGGCGTTGGTGCCGCTGTGGCCGCCCAGCAGGCTGGAGCCAGCTGACGTGCTGGCGGATGTCGTCCGCCTGTTCTGCAGCCGCCTTCATGGACTCCACCATGGCGGGGAACTGGAGTCCGAACAGCCCGTCCGGGCTGATTGGAGCGTCCAGTAGCACCTTCCTGGCCTTCTCCGTAACAGACGCCTGCTGCAGCCAGAGGTGGCGCTGAATCTGCGTCACCCACGCGGCGATCCTTGCCTGGGAGACAGCGACGGACGCGCACAGCGTGAGCGCCGTGCTGGCCGCCTTGCTGATCTCCTCCATGTCATCAGCGGCCAAGGTGGTCGACCACCAGCGTCACCACCGAGTTGGAGAGCAGCGCGATGTTGTTCGCCGACGCCTGCCTGGCGGGCGACATACTGGTCCCTGGGGGAGGCAAACGTAGGGCGCCGTCCGGCGATCATGTTGGCCTGTCTCACCCCAAAAGAGAAGAAGAAGGGGTGGCTGGGAAACCAGCATCTGTGAACCCCTCCACCTTGGTGAAGGCGCCGCCGCCCCCTCCTGGTACCTCCTGATGGCGGGGAAGCGTGGCCAGACCGGATCACTCCTGACCGTCTGCACCCGCGAAAAAACTCCAGCCATGTCGTCCGGAGCACACCTCTCCTGAGCTAGGGGAACGGGGAGATCTCTGCAGGCGGCCGCCTTGCATATGATCTCCGGCAGTTCCCCCAGGATGCCACCTATCGCCGGCAGCGCCGTGGTGACGGAGAAGGGGACCGCGTACTCGGCCGCCAAGCCGGCACCCTGCTCCGACTCTGTCTCCCCCGTCCGGGGGAGAGGAGGGAGGGGAGAACCGCACGGTGAACCGTGGAGGGAGGCGGGGTAGGAGTCGTCCGACTCCTGCCCGGCACTCGGCTCCAGGGACATGAGGCTGCCGTCCACGGGCTCGAAAGCCTGGACGGGCCAATCGTCCGAGGGGAGACGGGCACAGTGTGTGCATGCGACCTGCTGGCTGAGAGCCGCGTACGCGTGCTCTGACCCCAGGCAGGATTCGCATATCGTGTGCTGGTCATAGCTCATGATATATCCAGAGCCACATGAGGGACAATCTCTCACACAATTGCTACTCATGATTACTCTGTAATTGAAGTGTCTCTTGTGCTTCAGTAACGGGGTGCTGAAGAAAAGAGGGAGCAGATTGTCGGGCCTCCTTCCTATTTATACCGGAAGGGAGCCCGAGGGTGGGGCCCACCTTGCGGGCGGGGCGTGGACTACAAGTGTTTCAGTGATGCGCGGGTGCGCAGGGGGATTACCCAATGGCGATAGCCTTAGAGGGCGAAGCCATATACGAAATAGAACAAGGCGTGTAGGACAGAGAGTGAATACACATACTATACAGAGATGCTGTATGAGATGAACAATGTAAATCTATTCTAGTAGACCTCAACAATGGAATTATGATCAGTAGAAATGGCCAAGACATGGGACCTTAAATGCTGCTGTGGATGTGTCGTCCTCGTCAAGGTTTGAAACCCGGCCTGCTATGATCAGGTATCTGCCTTGGTACATTGGCCCACACACTTTGCATGAATTTTTACTAGCAAGTTGCTAACTCTGTTATTGGGTTCATCACTGTTTTTTTTATGGAAAAAGCTTCATGACATAACTGTAGATGGGATTGGAGTTTTCCGATTGTAAAACCAAAACAATTAAAAAGGGTTGAAAGTCAGCAACACTTTACTGGTCTTCACACTCTGTGGACTTCCAGGCTACATAACAAAGGTCATCTCCTGATCTCCAATTTTACGATCCAAAACATTTGCAAATGCATTATTATTAAAAGAAGATTTTGGCAGGATAAATCAGCCCGACATTAGTTTTTACATATGTGACCTGCTCCATTGAAATCAGTCGCATTGACCCGAAGACACATTTTGAGTTGTATAAACTGTTGGAAAGAGGAGATTCCTAGCTTTCTAATGATATCAGGATTGTTGTTGTACTCCAAATATTAAGCAAAATATCTCACATTATATAATGACTATCACAGAGTCATCATTTTGAGAAAAAGGCCTTCAAAGTTTCCTCTTCTCTGGAATCCATCGATCTGATTGATTATTAGCGGAGCAAATTATCAAAATACTACGGAGGGAAGATATTTTCGTTTGGATTACTGGTCTGGGGGAAGCTCGCGAGTGTGTGTGTGTGAGTGTATACGTGTGTGTGTGTTTGTGTAATTTTGCGTTTGTGTGTATTGTGTTTGTTTCCCGGGAAAAACACTCACGAGAAACACCGGCTGTTGTTATGCCTGCTGTGACGTCAAGTTACTCCGTTCTCCGCTTGTAATTATGCCGTTACAAGCTTCATAGTTGTATTTATCATCTGAATTTGCCGAAATAAGTTTAATATTCTGAAAGCCAAGACTTTGTTTAATTGAAATCAGATTAAAACAAACTGTAACGGACCCTGCCGTGTTATCTATGATTACTATACGCCTTACATTCATAATTTCAGCCGGAGGGAGGGGAAGCGGCGCTGCGGAACAGCAGAGTGGCGAGTGAGAGCTGTCATCTTCCCTTTACAAGCTTAAAAAATGTATTTATCGTGTGATTTTGGAAATAAAAGTTTCATATTCAGAAAGCCAAGACTTTGTTTATTTAAAATCAAACAAAACACCCGGACCCCGAAAAACACTTTTTTCACGCAAATTAGCCGTTGCGACTTCCGACTGATTTCGATAGAGCGGGTCACATATGTGTCATGTCCATCAACTCAAAATGTTGCTGTTATATAAAGAAAGCTTCTTGGATTTCAAATACTCTGATGCAAGATATTATCAGTATACATTCTACTCTGTATGTAATTTTTTACAATGGAAATCAAACCCAACAGGATAGCTCTGAGTCAGTAAACATCAACATGAGAAACAACTAAAGTCAATATAGAGTGCTTCTTTCCAAAATGGGATAACTCTCGAGGACGGAAAGGAAAGCTCGTCAAAGATCTAACGATTTCACATGGCTTCATTAGAGAACAAATAATTGAAAAGCTTTTAGTGTCATGGTTGTTTATACAATAAATGAGACAAACATGTATTAATTCACACAATGGGATAATTTACCTTTGATCCATGACCCTAAAATTACAATAATCAAGAGACAGCAGAGGCCTGTACTACGAAGCTGGTTCAACCTAACCTGGATATGTTTGAGTTAGCCGGTTGGCCCAATCCAAAACATACGCGCTCTGGCTAAACTGTACTACGACGCTGGTTATCAAGTGGATCGCTCAAGCCAGCCGTGTCCTATCTAGTTAGGTGCGCGTTCACATGAAAGGGGTGGTATTTGGAGCATTCGACCAATCTCAAACACGGACAAGCGTACCGACAGCGCAGCGTCATACTTCCTGAATGAAAAGTGAACTTTGATATTAGTCAAATATGAAGAAGTTAAACTTTAAACATCCATGACTTAAACACTTTATCCAGGATAAAAGCCACATAGCTGCACCTGCAAGGTGAATACAGCTGGTAAAAGAAAAAGTGTTTGAATGCGTACATTAACAGGTTTATGAAATCACTGCCCCGTCCAAGACACGAGTGTTTCGTCAACTTAATGTGTTGCTTAAAATAATACTTCTGCATACAGTATGTGACACTGTGAGTGTTGCACGGCCAGATACGGCTCAAGAAGCTGACTCAAATAAGGAAATATATGATACATTATGATGTAATATGTTATGAATGATAATGGCACACATCGACGTCTGCACTCACAGTGCCGCGGACTGTACTTAATGTTACTCTGATCCGGTTACTTATGTCGTGGCAGATATTTAAGTAAGCTTTCTTAACGCTAATATTATAATAGTCAGATTGCTCTGAAGATGGGAGGGGATATTCTATTAATTTTCACGTTCACACAGTCAGTTGATTTTTGCCGGCCGTCTTTCCTGCAACGGCAGTTTTTCTGTATTTCCTCTATCCTGTAATATGAATTGATCGCTTTAAACTCCGCACACGGAGCTCTGATTGGTCAGCAGGCGGTGCTTTCACTGAGTTGATCTCTTAGCCTGCCACCTAACCTGCTCCGGAGCAGGTTTGCCGCTCAGCATAAGTTACCATGGAAATCTAGCCTGCTAAAAAGAGAACCAGCGTCGTAGGACCGGAAAGCCCGAGATTTCCCTGAAGTTAGCCGGCTAAGCGAAAATCCAGCTTCGTAGTACAGGCCTCTGATATCTGCAGCTAGGATTTGAGTGTTTTGTCTCAAAATACTTAAATTGCTTGGGTTTTCAGAGACTCCAGCTATAAGAAAAGTAAAGTACAATACATTTGATATGCTCTTTGCAGTATGCTTGATCAGTGTTGACCCCTCACTAAAATATGTAATCGTAAGCATCCAGATTTTTCGAAAAAGGGGCCAATACGTCTATGTATGTTTTCGTTTTTTATAGTCATCTTAACTCCAAGATGCGTTTTGGAGTCGGTAAATAATTTGGTCTGTAAATGCACTAATAAGCCTTTGTGTCCCCCGGGGGACCTAAAAGACAGAAACAGCAATTAGGTTTTCTAAGGCTGATTTCAATTAGTGATCCTATCAAGCTGAAATTGACCTTCAAACTTTCCATCTGTTGCTTGGCCAGACCTGATGTGAACTGTGTGTGTTTGTTTTAGATCTACTTAAGATACAATACACCCATTTCCATCAATCATTCTGTGTGCTTTTTTAAGAGTTGCACTATATTTTCGTATATAGGGTATTATTTATGGACAATCTGACTGGCTGATTTAAAGCCAAACCACCAACAAAGAGCCAATTTTGCTGATCTATTAAAGATCGGCTGAACTTTTCATCAGGCGCCATCAGGTTATAATTTAAATGTGCCTAATACATTTGTTATGGCTAAGTACACACCTTCCTATCAGTTCTACTTTATATGTGCTAATTAGCATAATGTTAGCATAATTAAATGCTAAAAGATAGTCAATTTGCTAAATATTAGTATATTGTTATTGCCCAGATGCTGTCATGCTAGTGTTAGCATTTAGCTCAAAGCTCACTGGCTGCAGTCTCTTAGTCTTGTTCAAGTTTTCATTGTCACTTCCACCAGTGTGAACACACTGTTAGACTATTGTGGTCTGGAATTGGGATGTAGCCAGTGTTGTATGTCCAGAAGGCCAATCTGGGAAATGTAGGAAGCCACCAATATATCACGATCAGATCTGTGGGTAACATGGAGAATTTTTCCAAAAGGCCAACTTCTCGTCCTCCAATATGAGCAACAACGGAAACACCTACCAGAAACAACACTTCTGGAAGTCTCTTTGACATTTATCTGTACATCTTCTGCATAGATTGACCTTTCCCATCCCCCAACCCACTGCAGTGCTGGTCCCGCCTCCACTACAAACCTCCCATTATGTCTTCATCATCAACAGAGGGCAAGGTACCAAAGAAAAAAAGAAGAAACAGAGGAGAGGGGGATAAAAGGAGGGCTGGTGAAAGAAAAACCTTTTATAAGGAGAGGACGAACCACAGTGAAATACAAACAGAGAGAAAGAAGAAGTGAAACAAGACACACAAGAAGATACAAACCACAAAATCAGAGGTGTGGTGAGGAAGGACAGAAGGGAGAGTAGAGACTTGTGGACCAAAGAGGCAGAGAAATAAAGACGTGCAGTGAGGAAAGGGGGCTAAAAGGAGGGCGGCTCACTATAAAAACGTCTAGAAACTAAAAGCTTGCCAGACTGAGAGACAGCGGACCCTGCAACCACAGGTAAGGCAAGCAGAACATTTGATTTGATCTTGTCTTTTTCCCAAAAATTCCAAGAAAACAAGCGATGGAGATAAACAGAAAGAAAAGTATGAACACAGATGCTGAACAACTTGCAGCATTTAAAAACACTTTATTTTATGGTCCTCATGATTAATCTCTGTTGTCAGAGATGAAATTGCTGAATTTAGTAATCATACTCAGTGAGATCGTAAAAAGATTTGTCAGAAATATTTCCCTGTTTGCCAGCTGCTTTGAAAGGATTCTCCAGCTGTGGCATGTAAAGTGCAGTGGGTGCGACTCACAATTCAAATGAAAACAAAAGTTTTTGTTCAATGTGTCTAATATTCAGATCGCTTTCGTCATGTGTTTTTTCGCTCATTCACTGAGAAAAAGCTGGGAAGAGGTCGATCGGGTTGTGAATTCTTACGGAGAACCGTAAGCGTTTTCAGAAACTCCTATAGTAAATCCCTGTGTAATTAAGAAGGTTTAAAAAAAAAAAAACTCATGCCTTTACATGTATTTATGTTACTGTGAGATGTGCAAAAAATATGAGCGTATTCTTCCTGATGCAGTTTGTCAGGGCTCCGTATATCGCATTCACGATCTGCTGTCAGCAATCTTCAGTACTGTGTGTCCAAGGGGGAAAGAAAAGCTGTTGCTCTCAAGTTTTCTGTTTAGAGATAGCAACCTGTTTAAAGTTGTGCAGCACTGAAAAACTGAAAAGTATTCATACATTTCATATGGAACATGTGCCATACAAACATATTATTTAAAGCAAGATATAACATTTATACAATTATAATATTGTATTCAATGTGTAGGTTTATTCTATGACCTGTAACTGTGCAACTAAAAGTAAGTATTAAGGTCAATGAAAAATTAAGTGAGGTGTTTCAACAATTACACTTAGGATAAATAAATTCATATTTTATCATATGGGATTAATATTGAATTATTGCTTTTTGAAAATGTTGAAAAAAAGGGTTTTAAAGTATAATAATTGTATAGTTTATGCAATAAAGTGAATTCTGCAATCTCACTTATGATACAAAAAAGTGAGAATTAACAAATATATTATTTTAAAATTGAAAAAGAAAATGCACGTTAACACATTTTTCTATTACTTTGTTGAACTAATGCCGTACGTTCTGCAAGATGGTTTAGCACTACAACTAAATAAATAAAAAATAGAGAGATTCTGCACAATGTTGCATAATACGTTTTCAGTATCAAGAGATAACTATTTTTTATCACACTACAATCTTGACATTTTAAGTATAACTCAAAATGTATCAGTTGTCGTGCATTGTAAAAATCTAATAATCTTTGTCTGTAATTTAGAATAAAATACAGATTTAGCTGTAAAACATAAACTTTATAAAGTAGTAACTTTAAATATATAGTTCATCTGCAATGAATAATATTGAACTGAACTATGGGGATATATTGTAGGTAAAGCTAAATGATAAACAAAGTTCCATGATGAGTGTATTTGTTCTGTTGTCGGTGCCACTGGTTTGTACATTGAGGAATGCTTGTTACACAGCGTCATTTAGAAAGTTGATCCCTGCTGATCTTCATCCATAAGGCTCTCATCCGCTGAGGCACTAAGGTCATTAAAAGGTAAATCAATGAAGCAGCAGCTTAATCCGAGCATTTATCTAACGTAAAGACACTCAGATGACTTAACATGTGGTTAAGAGTTTATATTATGAGCTCATTCTTAAAAAGTGTTAGTTTGCTTTGATTTCAAAATTTGGTATCCGAACGACGAGGATTGAGAGGATCAGAAGAAGAGACGTGATCTTCCTCTGACCTTTCAACAACTACGTCCAGATGTGAAACTCTTCCTGCAGAACGTAAAGGAAACTCGGACTGTCATGCACTTAGTATCCTCCGCTGTGATCACAATTTTCCTAGAAATAAACGGCCTGTGATGCGTAAGATTTTCATGGATTTAATTTGAATGTTGAGTCATGACGGCTCAACATCAAAATGCTCTTGCAGTTTTGTGGCCTGTTTTTTAACTGTGGTGCTGTTTTCTGTCAGGGAGGAGCAAATGCTTAAGGGAAAAACAATTATTATAGTATGAAACACAACAAAACTTTAAAATGAAAAAATCATGTCGTTACTTATTAGCACATTGAAGAAACCAGATCACCCTTATTACTCAAACCCTAATCTGTTGTTGCAGTAAGGTGGACATGTTTCCATGCACTGTTGTATCCTGGATACTGGGACATCTGTTGTGCATGCATCAGGTACTTTAATGATTTATTAGTGATACAAAACCCTGACTCCTGATGTGTGTGTGCTCCATACTCAAAGTGCATTTCCGTCACACTGTGTCCGAATTGATTTATTTTCAAATCAAGAGGATATTTAGTGTCAGAGTTAATGTTTGTCAGACTTTAAATTGAATTATTTTAAATACAAGGATTCATTGTTAAACAGCTTCACAGCAATATGTTCCCTCTCAGATCTTTGTTCCGGCACAGACACCCGGTTACCCGTACACGAGGCCGAGACGACCTCTTTCTTCTGGTGTAATGTACCCGGGGAAACCAGGTGTCCCTGATTACAGAGACCAGGTCTCTCGTTTACATGATCTTCAAAGGAAAAAGTCTTGTTACATGTAGATTCTGTAATTGAATGAAAGAACAAAACGTTCAAATAACTGATCATACTAACAAGTATTGTGTGTAATATTTAGTGCCTGAGACTTATCTTATTTTCTGTCCCAAAGAGCTCCATTGATTATTAATCAATGAAGCCCAAAATACACAGTGATGCTGCCACTAATACTCACTAAAGCACCACATGTGGATTAATCCGCCGTTGAAAATAGTTCCCAACAAATTCATAGTTTCCTCCTGTTTCACTAATTAAAATAACACTGACCAGAGGTTTTAGCAAATTATGTTTCAGGAAATTTGTCGAAAATAATAAAAAAAAAAAAAAAAAGTAAATGTCTTTATGGAACTTAATCCTAATTTGAGCAACTAAAAGGGAAAGACCCTCACACTGAAAAAACCAGGGGGAGATCTCGTTCCCATTAAAGACGGAGTCATAGTTGCACTTCCCTAAATGAGGTTCAGTATCAGAAACACACAGAAACAGATGCACACACCAATACAATCAACACAATACAAAGATCAACCAAGGTTTTTTCATTTGTGGCCAGATTTAAGTGCAACAGTGAAGACAAAATAAAAACACTTTAAAACAGCAGCAAGAAATGATCAGCTCCATCAGTTCTGTTTTTACGACTCTCTCTTCTGGCCTCTATCCGTTCTTCTTATTGTCCTAACATGCTGTGATGGGATAGAAAATATTGCTTATTGCTTCTGCAGACAACTCCCCGTTATTACCTGTTGGCACAGACATTTTACGACTTTAACCCATCCTGGGGAGTTTTTTTGAAATCCTGACAAGTGGGAAATTAAATATCAACAGTTATTAAAGTGAGATGCTTTTACTTTAATAAGCTGAATAGGAAATAAAGGAAAAGTGAAAAGGTCCACACCCCTACATCCACTGAAACAGATGAACGCCTACATTTGTTGTGCTTGTCAAAAATAATAATAAAATAAAAACACAAGCCTATTTGATTGATTTGAAATAAAACTAAAATATTTAAATAGTAAACTTCAGTTTTTTCAATGATCATTGTTAGGGTTACTTGCTTTTCAATGAACAAATACATTTATTATACATTACATTTTATGAGGTAAATATCGCCAATACTTTTATTTGTATCCAGAACAAAACATTTGTATCATGTAACTGTGTCTCTTATTTTGAAAAAGAGTACTTAATCCATTAACTTTATGGTCATTTACTTTACTTTTTTATCCAGAACACTTTATTTTTTACAGAAGTACTCAATCCACTAAACATGGATTAATGAAAGACATCTTTATTTTTTTAATCAACATACTTCTAAAGATGTATTTGAGGTCAGATATTATCATAAGTTCTTGATTAATTTACAAGGGGACATCCAAAAATGTAAGGGAACCCATTTTTTCTAAATACTTTTGTAATTATAATAATGTATGTGCACATGTGGCAGCACTAACAGATGAAAGGAGCAGACCCGGATGATAGACGGGACACACGTAAAAAACTACCGTCGCACAGATTCACCCTCCGGAAGTAGTAGCCGCAAATCTGCCAGTAATTCCTCTCCTGTCCTTTATAGCGCCTCACTGAAAAGAGAATTAACGCAGATTGAATTTTTTTATGATTGTTTTACGATCTCTTAACAAAAAGAGGAAGATTGTGCCACAAAGAAGTACTTCCCACATGCTGACCTTTGAGTTTTCTCGAGAAGGAGATTATTATTTAGTTTGCTTTGTAGAAACACAAAGCCATACAATGTTCACTCAGGAGCCTAAAAGTCACATTGTTGAATATATAGCAGTCCTATATTCCTTTTCATATGTGCAATTCAAGCTGCTTAACAATATGAAAAGATATCAATTTAAAATATATTTTTTGGATTAAAACCCGCAATTGTCTTTACTACTTGAGATTGGATTAAAACAGATTTTTATCCTGAATCTGTCATTTTTTTCAATTTTTAGTTGAGAACATAACAAATTCAACACAGTAATAGAAATACAAGTTCTTATAAAAACACAAATATACAATATAATGTCAAAGCAAAATGCATCTAAAATACACGGCTTACATTAAAAAAGACAAATAAGATAAATATGTTAAAAGATAAAAATTCACAATCATTGATATTTTTCTTTTGAGCTTCAGGTTTCAAATGAAATTGTAATCATTCTTATCAAACAATAATGATAAATGTATTTATTTGGAAAAGTGGCCATCATATTAGAATCAGTCTCAATTATTTTAGCAATGAACCATCTCTGAAATGTGTAAACGTTCCCATTTAAGGTGAGCATAGGTCATAGGTCCAATAAATGTGAACTCTTACATGTTCAGCTGGTTTCTGGCTTTCTCACGTCATTTACTGTACCCCTGAGATGTGCTCGGAATAACAGAGCACCAAATGCTCAGTATCAGCAGCGTGAACACATTTTTAAACTGTAGATTTTTGTTTGTTTGCTTGTTTATATTTCTACCACCTTACAGAGCTTGAAATCACTCCGCAGTGAGCTAGCTTGTAGGCTTGTATTTGTTTTTCACAGCAATTGTACAGTTTGATTGAGACTCACCGCTCTGATTATCCTGTTTCCAGCTGATCCTAAACTAACTGATAAACCTACTGTGTGGAAGTGCATTATTCTGCAGGCTGTCAACATCCTACGCACAATTCAACCTTTCCTTTGTGTTGTTTGTGAAACATGGAAATCCTTTGCCGTAAATCTAAGCAGAAGCTGAACTCAGTGAACTCAGAAGCTGAACCCTGTTTGAAAAGGATACAAACCTTTTCAAACAGGCAGCAAGTGTTCAAATCAAAATATAGATTTTGGTGTATTATTTCTTAGTTCTTATAAATTCATCACATTAACAGGAGCTACATAGAGACAGTTAACCAGCGCACTGTGGACTGATGTGAATTTAGTTTGTCAAGATAGACGAAAGTTGTTGATCCTTGAGTTTGACACCCCTGGTCTAACCGTTACATGTAATAGTTTACAGCCCAAACCTAGTTAAGCTGCCTTGTATTTTTGATAAAAGCTGTTTTAGTTTAACTCACAGTTTTCTTAAATTATTATATATTTTTTGGTGAATGAAACACCAATCTGCAGCTTCTGCAACAGAGTAGATCAAATTAAAAAAGGGACCCCGTGTGTTTACTTACACTGTAGTTGCTGTGTGTGTGTGTGTGTGTGTGTGTGTGTGTGTGTGTGTGTGTGTGTGTGTGTGTGTGTGTGTGTGTGTGTGTGTGTGTGTGTGTGTGTGTGTGTGTGTGTGTGTGTGTGTGTGTGTGTGTGTTCACACAGAGTAGATAGGGATCATTGGATAAATCCTTCCCAATGCAATTCAGATGTTCCTTGTTATTATGGCCAGAGCCACCCAGCATGACCACCTTTCGTGTGAAAACAGGTGTTCATAAGTTCCAGAAAAAATGTGTTTTCCTTAATTTAATGTTTAAATGTTCTGACTATTGCCATTCCTAATATTAAATGTATTGCACCAGGATGAACATTTCTATCAATTTGTTTGTCTGATAAAAAGTAATATTTCTTAAATTAACTTCTTCTTCTTCTTCTTCTTCTTCTTCTTCTTCTTCTTCTTCTTCTTCTTCTTCTTCTTCTTCTTCTTCTTCTTCTTCTTCTTCTTCTTCTTCTTCTTCTTCTTCTTCTTCTTCTTCTTCTTCTTCTTCTTCTTCTTCTTCTTCTTCACTTGTTGAAGGTCATATACCAACTATTTAAATAAAAATAATTGGACAAAATAAAAAAAACGAACTTGCAAGAAAGTTTCTCGTTCGCACAAGGGTTAACGCATCCTACACACGGTTCCGTTGGAAGCTTCAACGGAGACGCTTCCCATTCACTTTGAATGGGGTGACGTCACGCTTTGCCAAACTGAATTGTGGTTCCGTTGCTTCGCTTTGCCTTCGTTGCTCACGCTGAAAGTTGAGAAAAGTTCAGCTTTTCAAGCGTCGACGGAAGCACCAGCCGATCAAATGATATGGCAGTACAAGCACTAGCCAATCAAACCGCGTGCTATGTGTGTCCGGACGGGAGATTAATGTGATTGGTTGTTGGTATAACTTTGAAATATAACTAAATTAAAGTATGTACTGTTTTTCCCCACATAAACATAACAGTCTGCAGTGAGCTGGTGGTCTCCTGTACGCTCTGGCGACTTTCTTGTGAGCACGAGGTTTTTTTTTAGGTTTTATTTTTTGACATGTCCCTTTGGGGAACATCGTACTCCTCCCTTTCTCTTCCCGAGTTCTTTTTTTTCCATTCAGGTTTTTATTTTCCTAAAGTGAGGATTGTCGGAGGGCGGCGTATGCTGCACAGATTGTAAAGCCCCTGTGGTACATTTGTGTAATTGGGCTGTATAAATCAAATTGATATGTCCTGATTTGAAACCGTTACCATCTGTCTGTTTGCTCTGCAGTCTGTGTTTAACTACACTCTTCTCTTTACTCTAATAAATGCTCTAATCTAATGAAGGTATGCCCCCTGTAAACACAGCTTCATCCTTTTTCCAATTTAAAATTGACAGCTCATAATCAGGAATGATCATTCCCAGTTTATAAATGATTAAATCATTTACAGTTCTTAGTGAGACACTGATGCAATGCTGTATTTTATACTTCTGATAATCCGACTCATTACTTTTGGATTATTACAATTTAAATTCTTATCAAAACAGTGTTTGGGGGGCATATGCTTTATGTGCAGTTTTATAAGAGCTAAAAAACACAAATATGAATGTATAAACACTTTTGACTTATGCAGGTTTCGCCAACTCAAATTTTAGACTTTTTAAGACCACTTTGAATAGAATTTAAGACCTATTTCACGGCAAGAAAGTATGAAGGAAAATTGCTATGAAAGAAGAAATACGTCCCATAATTACTTACAAAGCAAATGTATTCATGTTCAACATAAGAACAATGACTGAACATAACAGCATAACAGTGTTAGCCAAAAAGTGTGTGTGTGCTTGTGTGTGTGTTAGGGCTGTGCAATTAATCGTATTTTAATCGCAATTACGATTTTGGCCTGCCACAATTACAAAAACAACATAATCAAAAAAAACTATTATTTAGCTTTGCTAGGTTGTGACAGTGCACTACAACATATTTGATCTAATTAATTTTAGTCTTATTATTTTGTATTTATCATATGTATATGTTTAGTAGCTTGTGGAAGTGCGCTCCAAAATATTTGTTGATCTTGTTTATTGGTATTTATTATTTTGATATTATTTATTTAAATATATCATTTATTTAATTAATTTGTCTATTGGTTTTTCAGTTGAATTATACGTTCAGGGTAATCAACAGTTAAAAAGATACTGTTCAAATTATTATTTGTTTTAAAGTTCAATAAATGGATGTTTTCAAAGTCAATGAATAATCGTGATATCAATTATTGACCAAAATAATCGTGATTATGATTTTTGCCATAATCGAGCAGCCCTAGTGTGTGAGAGAGAGAGAGAGAGAGAGAGAGAGAGAGAGAGAGAGAGAGAGAAGAGAGAGAGGAGAGAGAGAGAGAGAGATAGAGTAGAGACGAGAGAGAGAGAGAGAGAGAGAGAGAGAGAGAGAGAGAGAGAGAGAGAGAGAGAGAGATCCGGACCGAACTGCAAATCAATCCGGACCGAACCCTGTGTCCCATTATAAAAAAAAAAAAAAATTCTGATTCTGATAAATTAATGTACATCATTGTGTACGCGCGTCTTGTGTCTGACGCATTGTGAGAATGAACGTGCATATATATGTACTTGTGTGCGCGAGCGTGACACGCATTGCAGACCGCAAGTTAACCGCAAGTTTACCTTGACTTTCTAATGCTTCTAATGCCTTTTTTGCCGAGGTTCAAGGCGTTGGCTACAGACAAACAGTGCCATTTCTCCCACTAGTTCAAGCCACCATACTGTATGTATGTATTGAATGTGTGTGTGTATATTACAGGGGCGCCGTTTGCTGACAGGCAAGGCAGGCAGGTGCTTGGACCAGAAGGGGGCCCCAAAAGAAGGTAGATTAAGAAGGTCCACAGCAACGACAACATGAAACACCCCTTAATTTACTGCAAGGACATGTCGGGAAAACCCCTCAAGGGGGCCCCATGCATAGAGCGCCGTAAGAAACATTTTCTTAATTTCAGCTTCGTTGCTCCGCTCCGGGGGGGGGGTCCGGATCGGTGACTTTACCGATCCGGACCAGTGACCTTGTATAAAGTTCACAAGTGGACCTTTAATAAAAAAGTTTGAGTACCCCTGAACTACGGTATTTAGCGTCTACAGCACCTCCGCTTTTAGGGTTCACGTCGAAGACCCAAACGTCGCCCGGAGGTCCCCGGTGTTGTTGCGGGAGCGGCTGCACTAGCTAACGCTGCAGTAGCTAACGCTACATTAGCAAAACAAACGCTAATTTCTTTTGCAAAAGGTGCAGCGGGCTTCAAACACGTTCCCCTCCACTGGTTTCAACCAAGCACTAAATTCGATGTTTTCCAACCAAATACGGTTGAACTTACACTTCCCCATATTTATTTGTAAGTAGATTCGAAGAGACATGAGTTTCTGACTGCCGCTAGCTGAAGCTTGGTTGCTAGGTTACTAGCTGGGTGTTCTCCGATAAGGGCCCGGGGGAAACAAAGTTAGTGATTACTGGTTCCATGTTGATTTATTTCAATACAGATTGTTGGGGGGAACTGAAAGTCTCTTACCGTACTGGTTACTTTGCAGCCCGGACATTTCCCCCAAAACACATTTTAGACGTGATCGCAACACAGAAGTACCTTTCAAATCCCATCATTTTTAAGACCTTCTAAATCATATTTAAGACCTTTTTAAGGCCTTAAATTCAGATTATCAAATTTAAGACTTTTTAAGACTTTTTAAGACCCCGCGGGAACCCTGTATAAAGATGTGATGGCTATTTGCACCCATACTTGAACATATGTGTAGCATTGTGGATTCTACATATAGATATATGTTTTTGTAATACTTAACATTTGAGTAGGTGATTAAGAAAAATGGTGTAAAACCTGTCACGTCTATATTACATTTCAATATTTTCCTAAACAGAAAATGTTTCTCTTCCCTCCTCAAGATAAAGATTTCTCATGAAAATGTATTGCTTGGGGAAATAATCTATCAATTTAAATGGGAAAAAAGCCAACATCTGCAAAGACTACTCAATTTTTACCTACCAAAGAACACTTAAGAATATAACAAATGTGTGTAAACTCACTTCACAGGAGCTCTCCTTTCAGCACCACTAACAGCTGCACCAGAGAAGCAGTGACATTCAAACTGTTCACATGGGAAACAATCATTTTAGTTTTATGAACTTTCAGCCTGAGCTGTAAGTGGCAGTCACTGTTTTTTCAGGTCAAATTCCCATACTGGCATCTTATATTTCTGCGTTTTGGTTTAATTCCTGCAATGTATGTTGTCACTGCAATCTAACCGCTTAAGGCTTCCCATGAAAACTGTCCAAAACCAATGTTTGAAAGCAGTCTCAGATTGGCTGTATTGGGCTGCAATACAATAACTTCATTCAGTGCCCAAACAGTACGCACCAGAGCTTTATAGAAATAGATTTGAGTTGGTTTGTGAAGGCACCCTAAATGCAGTTTGAGTAACCTGCAAATCACCTGCGATGATTGAATGTTTCTACTGTCCACACATCTGCACATGTTTTTGTTGGTTGTTAACTTCCCCACCGATGTTTCTGTCATTGTTTCACCTCTTTAAATCAGCCCGCTTTGAAACAGATCAATGCACCCAAGTGTGGTTTCCAAAACCTCATGAGAAACAGCCACTCTGATCCTCTGTTGACGCTTTAAAGTCGAAACAGACGCTGGGCAGGAGATGTATCAAGGTGGTTGGAGGTGCTGTTTAACATGTACAATGTGTGAGACATTCTTGCTCAATGCTTTCAAAATGTATTTTGTGGGTTTTTTAAACACTTTCCTGCTTCAGAGGTGGCTGCAAAGACTTTTGTTTTCTCCTGCTTTACAAAGAACAGTGACTGTGATCATCTTAGACTCAGATCTGTTTACTACTGACCCAAAAGCTGTCATCGATGAAAAGGAGTCAGGTTAAAAGCCTAAATTGGATAAAGACATGGTCCACAATGTGTCCCAGCTTTTCTTGCTATTCGGCCAGGCACGGCGCCAGGATTTTTTTCCTCCTGGTGCTAAGGTGGGGCTAGACCAATAAGTGGGGGTGCTAAGAAAATAGTCGAGTTTCAGGACTTCAGTTTCTTTATAAGGAAGTTCTCGTTGTTTTCCTTAGAATCCGATGCAGCTCAAAGCATCATTGAATCATATGCAGTTTTAACTGAGTTTTGCCAAAGAATATTCAACAAATGTAACAAACAAACATTTAGCATGATCCACCAAAAGAGATGCCAAATTATTCACTGTTATAACCATTTAATAAATGGGGCGAAGCCTGCGAGCTAGTTCAGGCAGTCAACTCGAGCACCAATGATGCATTAACACGTGACGCACCTCGTCCCTCTTACAACCAACCAAACATATTCTCGTAAATCTGCCGCTCTATTTAAGCTCCCAGGTCTGCTGCCTCTGCCTCGCTATGCTGCTGATGTTGCTGCTGCTGCTGCTGCTTCCACACTGCTGCTGCTCGCCTGCCCCCCCACCACCCCAGCTTCCACCTGTAGGCTCGGGGGATAGTTATCTAATCATCACTTAATGTTCTATGTAAATCTGTGGAGTGATGAGGCCCGGGCCTAGACGCCAAACTCAACTCTATGCTACTTCTAATAAACATATCAAAGAGAAACACATGAGTTGTCTGACTGAAATAAAGTTTAGAAACACAAACTGTTTTTTCAGCATCATAATACACAATGGGCCTTTCTCATTTCTCTAATTCCCCTCCTCGACTGCCCTCCTCTTTTCTTAGTCCCGCCCACAGGAGATGCGAGCGGAGGAATCGAGGAGGGGAACCGAGGAGAGAGGAGGGGAAGCAGCAGGCGGTTAGAGAAATGAGAACTCCTCTCCTCTGAGCGGTCATTTTAAAGAGACGTCCATTAATGATGACAGGAGGCACAGCAGCCCGCTGTCTGATGGACAGATGTGTTCATGACGACTTATATATTTACTTTGAATTCATTCACAGTGCGGTATAATGAGACAATAACAGGCTACAGATGCGGACATACACACACATATATATTTATATAAATATATACAATTTCAGATTCAAACAAGTATGAGAGCACTCTCATAATAACGTAACACAATCAGAGACTCCGGTCGCTACAATGGGGAAATTAAATTACGGGCCAAAAGTTTTATTTACAAGTATTAAAAGTAAGCATAGGACACCAAACCAACTGAGACCTGTCTGTCTGCCACACACACACACACACACACACACACACACACACACACACACACACACACACACACACACCACACACACACACACACACACACACACACACACACACACACACACACACACACACACACACACACACACACACACACACACACACACACACACACACACACACACACACACAGCTCCTAAAGCATATAATATATCAGGATACATTTATTATGTGAAGCACTAAATGGTTTTAGAACAATATCGACTCTTTGTTTGTAGATATCTACTATAGTGAAATGGAGTTGAGCAGACTATAAGTCTATAATGTTCACTCACAACTGAACATTGATTTAAAAGATTATTGTTGATGACAAACTAACAACATCGGTGAGGGATATTGTCCTGATTCACAGTAGAACATTCGTAACGAGGTTTCGACGGGCGCACTTTTAAAAATTGCCCAACCTCTTAAAGGTGGGGTAGGTAAGTTTGAGAAACCGGCTCGAGATACACTTTTTGTTATATTCCATGGAATGCTCTTAACATCCCGATAGCAATGAATATCTGAAGTGCTTTGACAAAAAATCCATAAAAAAATGTCATCTGTGGAAGCCGTAGTACTGTAAAAAGCACGACCAATCATTTTAGCCGGCCCGGCTAAAATAACTGGATGGCCTACCTGCCTGTCAGCCTTCCATCTGTGCACAAACTTATCTCGTGCCCTCATTGGTCATGTGCGTGTTCGTGTGTGTTGGAGGAGGGGCTCTGTAAGGAAGTGGCAGATTTTTTCCGGTTGTGTATTTTCAAATTCTAGCGCACTCGAGCTGGTTTCTCCAAAATTACCTACCCTACCTTTAATTTCACATGAAATATTTATAATACATAAATAAATGACTCGCCAGTGTTGTTTTAAAAAACGACGATGCGTCTGTTGTTGTGGTTCAGTGCAAACTTTGCGCTGTATGCTGGCAATGGGTGGTACGACATTATGTGACTAATGATACGTTCAAGTGTTTCTCGGAAAAATCCAATATTTGTGTATTACGGATTTAGGAGTTGTTCCGACTATAACTTTTGAGAGGTAGGCCAATGTGGAAACAACATAGATGGTACTTTTTTCCCCCTTTTTTTCCTTTTATTTGTACAGAGAGTTTAAAAAACAGATTGATAGTTGTTGCATTAGCGTACAGTATGTAACTTTTTTACCGCTGTATATTCCAAATGACACCTGATGGGGCTGAACAGGGGCTACCCAGATTTGTGACGGGGCTTTAGCCCCAGTTAGCCCCGGGGTAGTGCCGTCCTTGTATTCGGCCAAATGAACAATTCACCCCTGCATTGTTTTACATGTATCAATGGGAATTTACTGCAATTGAAGGTGTATATTTAAAATAAAGTGGTTTGGGAAAATAGCAAACTGATCCTGACACTACAGTAACTATGACTTTAGAGCATTCCTACCGTAAAGTACCACTGGCCCGCTGGAAACATGAATTATTCAGGACTGTGTCATAATTTTCTTTGATAAATGAAATAAGTATAGAGCTGCAGTTTGAGGCGTGTTGCTTTAGGGACTGTACAATAGAGGATGTTGGTGTATGTGGGGAGAGGGGGAGTTCTTAAGTTTGACTTAAAACCGTGTCCACTAAAATAAAATAGCTTTTGGAAAAACGTATTTTTCCATTAATTAACAAAAAAAGGCAAAGCACACAACATGTAAAGTAGGTTGATGTATATTATCTTTGTGTTGCCTTTTTTTTGTCCTTAAGACAAAACCGCTGTCTTTTTATAAGCAATAATTAAGCTATGAGTCAATCACCGTTTTTTTGTATTTATTTTCGTAAATTGTAACTGCTTGTAAAAGCACAATAACACGTTGGCCTATAGATGAGTGTAACACCTACGTCACTTCCGGGCGAAAATTATGGCCCCGCCCACTTTTCCAACTAGTGTAGGCAGCTGCCGTCTGATATCAAGGATATGGAATAAATACTCAAATGGCTTGCCATACAGTTTGCAAGAGCGCAGGTACTTGCTTTCAAGCAGAACAGGGGCAAACAAACTTAGCGGGAGTGTTTACGTGTTTGGCGTAATGACGTACAACGTCCTCGACAACTTCTGTAGTCCTATTCAGCTACTTGTTAACAACCATCGTTTTTCAGACACGTAAACTCTTCAAAAATCACCAGTGGGGTCACTGCTGAGTGCTGATGTATTTAATGTCGTAGAACAAAACGTGATCCGTCTCTTAAATTTGTGTCAACCACAGATCTTATTTCCAGCTATTTTCCAAAATCCTATGGAGAAATCCCATTGACTCTGAGACGAGGGAACCGGAAGTGGTAAAATGCTAACTCACTTCCGGGTTTTAGGACTCGTTCCTGCACCACTCTATTCTGGGCAGCAAAGACGTGAATAAGAAGTGAAATTACAAATTCTATAATGTAGGTAAAATTGTACATTTTCCACCTACTTTTCATCTTAACTGACGCTTGGTGGCCAAGTTCATTTTCATTTGAAGTTTTAGTGCAGTCTGAAAAACATTATTTCTGAATGTGATCTTTTTATGTTTTGTCATTAAAGAGGAAACTGGATAAAATGGTTAAATATGTCTGCAAAGATAATATTATTGTAGGAGTTCTGACCCAGATGTATCACTCCTATTTCAGTTAACACAACATCAATGATTGGTGTAACTAAGGTGTACAAGCTGTCTAGACAATAGCCGCGTTCACACCGGAGTACTTTTCCCCGTACTTTTCGCGTTTAGTTCTGTTAGAACCCCTTATGTCGCGTTCACACCAAAAAGAGTACTTAATGCCGGGAACTTTTACCCCCATTTTTAGTGCCTGCTGAGAGATGGTACTTTCCTGGGGGAAAAAAGTGCCCCAGTTCTGATTGGCTGGGCGAATTGCAAACCACGCCCCGTAAAACTCTGAAATGTTTTGTAGAGCCGCCATTTTATTGTCCTCGCATTAGCATTATTAGCATTCGCCCAGCGCACAAACGCAGAGAGACTAACTTATGGCAACACAAAATAAAACATGGGAGCGGTGGAGATGAGGAGGTGTCGGCGTTCTGGCGATTTACTCGGAAGGCTTCAGTAGAAGCTGCTGGGAGTCCCAGCAGCTTCTAAGCCAGTCCCCAACTCCGGGGACTTCCGGCCGGGGTCTTCGGGTGGCAGTATACGCCGTGAAGTTGTTTGCGGCCTGCCAGTAAACCCAAAGCAGAAGAAGACGAAGTGACGTCAGCGGCTCATTTGCGTAATCTTCCCTCAGGGAACTTATTCCGGTGTGAACGCGATCTGTACTAAGTGCCCTGGGGTAATAAGTGCCGGGGCACTAAGTGCCGGCACTAAGTACGGCAAAGTACTTGGTGTGAACGCGGCTAATAAGGGTAATTTTGGCACTAAAAAGTAAATCCAGGGATCCCAATGAGATTCCTGCCAAATACAGTGAATCATCCTGTATTAACAGAAAACTTTACAGATTATGTGTTCTTGTGGGTTATCTGTCGCCATCTGTCGCCACTTTTTTAGTTTTTTTCAGACTCTCTAAACTCTCTTCCTGTAATCCACAATCAGCTCCTTGGTTTTGCTGATGTTGAAATTGAGGTTGTTATCCCAGGTGTGAGAGGGCAGTGTGAATGGTGAGAGCTATGGCGTCGTCTGTGGACCTGTTTGCTCTGTAGGCAAACTGCAGGGGGTCCAGAGAGTCAGGGAGGGAGGAGGTGATGAATGTTTTGACTAACCGCTCAAAGCACTTCATAATGATGGAGGTGAGTGCTGCTGGGCGGTAGTCATTGAGGCTGGTGGTTTTAGTCTTTTTGGGGACAGGAATGATGGTGGAGTGTTTGAAACATGTGGGGACTACAGACTGCAGCAGGGACCTGTTGAAGATGTCTGTGAACACCTCTGCCAGCTGAACTGCACACACCCTGAGAACACGGCCAGGGATGCCATCAGGTCCAGGAGCCTTGTGTGGGTTAACCCTTTTAAAGGATTTACACACATCTGCCCTATTTAAAACAAAAGGGCAGTGTAGCTCCTGGTCCCTCTGTACCTCCACAGCCCGGCTGCTCTCAAAGCGTGCAAAAAAACTGTTTAGCTCATCTGGGAGAGATGCGCACGCAGACACTCCCGCAGCACCCCCCGCTGCTCCTTTGTAGTCTGTCATTGTTCTTAGTCCCGCCCACATGTTCCGGGTGTTACAGCCTTTGAAGTCAGATTCCACCTTGTCTTTGTATTGTCTCTTTGCGCTGCTGATTGCTCTCCGGAGTTCATACCTAGATTTCCTGTACTCCTCAAAATCTCCAGCTCTGTGCGTGATAGTGCGCGCTTTCAGCTTGCCACGCACCTCGCCGTTTATCCAGGGCTTTTGATTCGGGAATGTTCGTACAGAAACCTTCGGTACCACGTCATCGATGCATTTCCTAATGACCGTATCGGTGTGTGTGTTGATGTTGTTGTCCTCAAACACACTCCAATCCGTAGATGCAAAGCAATCCTGCAGAGCTGAATCTGACTCCTCACTCCATCGTTGTAGTGTCTTTGTTACCGGTCTGTCCCGTTTAAGTTTCTGCTTGTAAGCAGGCAGCAATAGCAGTGAGATGTGGTCTGATTTGCCGAAGGGAGGGCGAGGGAGAGCCGTCATCTAGCTTATTTTCAATCGATTGAACATTAGCCAGAAGAATACTCGGAAGAGGGGGTCGGTTTCCTTGTTTTCTCAGTCTGACCAGCAGCCCGGCGCGGGACCCCCGCTTGGTCTTCTTCTTGCGTCTCTCAGGTAGGACAGCAACAGGTAGCCATGGCGGATCTCCATTGTCTGTCGGTGGGCTATTGTCCACAAGGTTTCTAATGTTAAGAAGTTCTTCTCTGCTATATTGTATAGCAGAGTTGGTGCGGTCGGCTTGCATGTTGCGAACCATGTTAAAAGCAGACGGCAAAAAGTAAATAAATACTGAAAAAATACGAAAAAGGGCAAAGTTGGAGAGGAGCCAAAAGACAATGTGGCCATCTTCACCGGCGCATTTTTTTCCAGGGGATCAGCAAAGTGGAGGAAACAACGTCACCGGGGAATGGCCCGACACCATTTAAGACCTACCTGGCCGAGTGGCGACAGATAACCCACAAGTACCATTCAATATTTAATACCGCATTTACTACAGTTCTCAATCGAGACCTCCAGTTTTTAAACGTTGGCAGTGTTTAAAGACTGGTTCATGGAAAAGAAAATGTAAATATCTTCTGTGGATATCTTCATAAAACCTCCATCAGTGCTGTCATCATTTTACGTTATGTTGCTGTTGCCGCAATTCCAGCTGTTTGTACACACTAGAAGGGACTATGGTTTTGTTTTAGCAGACGCAATACAGTCATTTTAAAATCAATTTAAAATCACTTTTATGAGTCAAATTGTTGGTTTATGAAGTACGTTGCAGTGTAATAATCTGGATAATGTGCAGTGTCAGGATACTGCTCACACTGGTGTTCTTTTTCAATTAATGACTTTCTCGCTGCATATTATCACTGACATGAAGACCACACACACGCTCACATCTTTCAGAACTTGAGTCAAATACTAAGTAACAGAATAAAGAAAGGTTAACAGAATATTGACTGTTTATTATCTGTTCTGGTTATTTGTCAGCCAAACAAATGAAAATTACATTGTGATCCATTTCAAATTTCCATAAAATGTATGTTGAAACAGTTCATATGGTATTTGCGTCTAGATAACTCTTTTAAGTTCTATGCAAAAAGTGTTTACTCAACCAAGCATAAAGTATTGTTCTACTTATAGCTGCTAATTCTCAGCAGCTGCACTGAAGATGAAGATTAGTGATCATTTCTACAATGTCTGAGGCAGTGGGCACTAATTCCTGCTGCCGCTGCTCAGGGCCTACAGGGTTAGTCTGCTGGCAGGAACACTGGTGATGTCAGTTTCCTGTAACAGATTGTCAAAGCAACGTCATCAGAAAGTAAATGACTAGCAAAAGTAAAACGTTATAGTAAACATCACCACATTGTTAAACACAGAAAGAATTGGACACCATCGTGTTAGATTTGCTAAGAAATATCAGGGACTTGTTATTGTTGCAACAGAACACCAGCTGGCATTCATCAAACTTATTTGCGGATGGCAACACACATTGAAACGATCCGGAAATTACCCGAAGTCAGACCACCCCTTTGTGCTTCCAAAATTCCTAACAAACAAATTGTTGCTATAATGCTTAAGGTGGGTAAGCAGATCTACATGCAGGTACAAATAAATAAAGACAATTAACACCTAAACAAGACATTCAGGACTTTATTGTACTTTGTTTGATGTTGTTATCTTTACCCTGAGATTATCACACAAATACAATTCTATTTGAATAAAAAGCTTCAAATAGGTAGGCCTCAATGCTAAAGAAAAACACTATTATATATCAGTACATGATTTGAAGGCTAATAGAAAATATCCAATAGTAATTGAGATCTTTTTTGGTAATGGGCAGACCGACTCTTCACATTTTGTTTTTGTTATTACTTTACAGGAATACATTTTCGATAGCTCAAGAAAAAGACTGGCGAAGACATACACATTTTAGTAATTACTTGCAAGAAAACCAAGTAATCCTATCCAAACTTCATAACTTTACAAAATGCTCTTACTGACTCTAAATATGTTCTTTGGACTGTTGGGTCAGGGGCAGCACAGCAACAGGAAGCCACCATGAGCAGCACAGCCACTGATCACTTGGTCGTTGGGTTCTTGACATTTATCCAGTCTTTACAACTTCTCAAAGCACTTTACGTAAACATTGCTTCATTCACTCATTCATACAGAGGCAAGGGCTGCAATGCATGTTGCACCTTCTCAAGGAAGCTAAAATTCACACACGTTTGGGAGCCATGAACATGTTTCAGTGGCTGAAATCGATCCCACACGGTACATAGCGGACACTAAAAATATTAGTTCAATAAGATGTTTTTGTAGATTTGTTTGCACATCACCACAACAAATAGGTATGCAGTCATGCAACAACAAACGTATCTATGAAGACATAATGTGAAGGCTAAAGACCAATATCGAAACGTTGATGAGATATTTCAGTGTGGACTAACTGACAGCTTATTTCAAGTGACCTTGTAGTAAGATGATAATTTATTCTCACCTTCTTTCCAAAACAACATACATTTAAGTTTCTTTGTGTGTTCTCTTCCAGAGAAAGATGCATGCCCTCCTGCTGCTGAGCTGCTTAGTCCTCGCTGCAACAGATCACTTCCTTGCCTCCGCCCACATGATCCCTGATGAGAGTCTCGCCACAAATAGGGTTGTGTTATATAACGCTCTGTCTCAAAGCCTTGACATAGCCCCCCCTCCTGTTGTTATTGTAGGTACGTTTGCAAGTTTAACTGTGATTATTCACTTATATGAAGATAAACTATATATGGATACGCAGATGATGCATTTGTTTTTCTTCTCTAAAATTCCTGAAAGCACCTTGATTTTCATATGTCCTTTTTCAGAATTGCCAAAAACAGTGAAGAGGAACAAGAAAACAAAGAAACAAAAAAAGGTATTACCCAAAAATGTACAGAATCAACTCCTATGGTAAAAATCTCTGACAATCTGTCCTTTTTATGCATTGTCACCAAAGCACATAAATATTTCCATATTTTATTTTACTCAAAATGTTTCTCTTGTCAGGCACTGCAGTACTTTATTTTATATCTTATTCTAACAGTATGATGATGTATTGTTGATACTTCTCTCCTTCTCTCTCAGAGAAAGAAGAAGCGCCCTCGTCCTCCTGCTAACTGCGTTCCCCTGGGGGGAAGCTGTAAATCTTCAAACAATGTGTGCTGTGATTTCTGTGCTTTCTGCCAGTGTCGGCTCTTCAGAACTGTCTGCTTCTGTCGGATGGGAAACCCAAGCTGCTGAAAAGCCAGCTGCAGACTAACTTAGCTCCATCAAAGCGAAACTTTATACCAAAGCAAGCCAGTTGAAGTTAACACCATGACAGGTGAATAACTTCTGGTCCTTGGTTTGGTAATCTCAGAATCTATCGGCTATCGGTCTGACGACAGTTACGGTGTTGCCAGCGGATATTGGAATTCCATAGTTCGCCAGTCATCATTAACAGTCAGATTAGGACCTTGAGAGCAGCTGTTTTAGGTCCAGATGACATTTCAATTAATCTATATGAACAGATATCTACGTATGAATGCTGATAAATGAAATAAAAAAGCTAATCAAAGTCTAAATTGTCCTCAGAACAATAGCCGATGGGTTGCGAAATATCATCCAATTCGTTCTGCCTCTCTCCACACTCTCCACACGGACTGTTTACCCGCATGCAACCAACGCTCGCTCAAACATGATTGGTCAACACTTCTTGGACTGCAAACAGAAACCAGAATGCTTCTGGTACCGAAGTCTCATTGGCGACAGATTCTGAATTAATATGCAGATATCTGTTTATAGAGATTATTGGTTTAAAACATTGCATACAATTCACTGCATGAAAGCACTTTATTTTAGAAGACGGCCACACAGTGAACTTTCCTAAACTCTTACAGGATGTACTGCTTATAGGAATGTTATGACACTCACAAACCTTTAGATTTTTATTTTACTCTGATCTTTAAGCACTCAAACAGAAATACATGAATGCACAGTGCAAAAATATATTATAAAGCAGAAGAATAATGTCCATGTACTACATGTTTTATTTAACATTGTTTTTTTTAATAATGTACAAAGTGATATGATTTCACCTATATTTAAAGAGTTATTTGACAACGATTCCCAGGAAAAGACTGAAACCAACAATGTGTTAGTACATCTTGCAATACTTTATGACTTTACCAACTTGTCCCTAACAGAGTCTAACATATTGAAAAATAGAAAAATATAGGAGGAAAAAGATAATTTGTTGAGGGCTCTAGCTCATCGTTGTCAATAAATTCTCAAAGCCATAACAGGAAGAAATGAGAAGGGATACTAAAAAAAATAATAATAATTTAGCTCAGTTAAAAATGTATTCAGACAAGGAATGGTGTAGCATGTCAGGTTTCTCCAAAAGCATTTGTCTTTACCTTTAAATCATTTATAATTTTTCTTTATCAATGCTTTAAATTCTGAGGAATTTAAACTCAGCTCAGAAGTCAGCTCCTTCAGGTTTAAATCCCATTTTTCCTGGGATCCTTTAGGCTGTGATTTCCAGTAAGTAATTGCTACATTATGATTAACACGTGTATTTTTGCGGTCCCTTTGGCAAGAAATATTGAAAAGATAGTCCGAACTGTGGCTTTTTAACGATTGCCTCCTCCCTGGATAATCACAAACTAAGCATGCTTGACAAGCTGTTGCTTAAGAAGTCAAATCAGAGCCTGAATGCAATTATTGTAAGCTGTTTAGGACAAAGTCGTCTGCCAAATGACTGGAATGTGAAGAGTTGCAGTGCAGAAAAATGTAAATTGTCTCTCAACATCTTAAAAGCTTTGGAGAGGACATTTCGTAAAGTCAGTCAAAGGCAAGAAGTAAGCTTGAACATGAATCAAGTCAAATATTTACTTTGTGGTCTTAGAACTTTAACCCAATATTTAGTCATTATTAACAATCACATTTCTACACTTAAATGACCTTTAATAATGTTACCTTAAAAGTGAGATTACCAAAATGATGATGAGCTTCCAGTTTGTTTGTATGTTTTGTAACTTCCTGTCATCATATGTTTTTAGTATTGTCGTCTTTAAACGTAGTCCACAAATCTGGAAATCTTTCACCCAAGAATTGTTAATGTTTGTTAGACAGCTTTAACATTACTGATTTCAAAATTGACAATATTTTTTAGTGGCAGAACATTTTGTTTGTCTAAATATTTTACCGTAAATGCATTCAGGCTGGTAAATAAAACTTTGTGTATAAAACCCAAGCGGCAAACTCTGGGGAAGAGCCGGGACGCCAATACGGAAGTGCCACAAACTGCAGTTCATATATTGGGCGATGACTGCAGAAAGGAGCAATTTCCATAGACCCCCATGTTAAAATGCCCAATTTTACAGCAGAAAAAAACATGTTTCTACCCCTGGATGCAATAAATATTATTATGGATATAGTTAGATTCCACCTTCATGATTATGAATCTGTGAGTGAATTGTTTTCTAACGCAACCCTATTATTTATATTAGGTCTTAACGTTTTTGCATAAATTAGGGAGTGGTCACTTTGATGGACAGGTACGTGCCTCACTGTCAGCTAACAGCAACTTGTCCACTCTGCTAGGCTACAACGTTAGTTAGTTGTAGTTACTGTACTTGACCCTTTAGCCGTGTTTGTGGTGATTGTGCCTTTTAGGGAATATTGTTACAAATACCAGACAATTAAAATGCCGTGCTGTGCGCTTGAATGTAGTAACAGTCTAAAATGATAATATTATACATGTTAACCCCTGTGTGCTTGTTAGCTTAGCTTGTTATGTAGCTTATTAGCCAGCTAAGGACGTAACCCTTTATACATGTATACATATATATATACAGTTTCGTTTATGATTCAGCCTTGGGTAAGACTTTTATAGTATATGGCTATGACGCCCATAATGCTAAACGGGAGCAAATGTTAAAAGGGGGCCCAATTATCCCAGTGGTGGCTGCCGGAGCTAACGGAGCCGCAGGGGGCTAGCTCCAGCCGGCGTCCAGCTCCAACCGGCGTCCCGGAGCCCCCTGCGGCTCCGTTAGCTCCGGGCGGTGGAGTCCGGCGTTATAACTGGAGATCAAGGAATGCAGCGAAACGCGGACTTGGTTCGCCTGCAGCCCGCTGTAGTATTAGCTAAATAAATTATGTTGAACAAGGCTTATTAAGCTGAACATCGCCACAATTCTTCTGCTATGTATCGGTACTTCTTTTATTTTATTAACGTGATGACAAGCATTAAGAATAATAAAAAATAGCTAATTCTCTTGCAGAGTTTCTCGTTTGATTATGAATGTAACGTTTATATAGGGGAACTACACTGTTTTATCAAAACCAAAGTGCCACGCAGTAACTTGGTATGCATGTATTTCATGTTAGCTTAGCTTCTTAGCCTGAGCTAGCTCTGTTTACTTCCAGTTCGGAGGCAGCAGGTCCCGCCTCCGCCTCTTTGCCGTTATTTGGAGCAGGCTGGAGCAGGCGGGAGTTAGACTCTGACGTCGCTGTCAAGCCGTTAGTGGCCGACTCCGCCTACTAAGGGCTTCTCGGCAAGTCTGCAGAATCCTATGGGTGACGTCACGGACACTACGTCCATTTATATATACAGTCTATGATAAAACCTAACAGTTGATCCCTCTGTTTGATGTTATTTCTGGACAACAATTGAAATACATTAAACTTGAATTTGGATTTTAAATGGTTACTGTTTTTTGATTTAGACTTTGATTTTGAAAAAAACACCAGTGGTGTAATAATGTTCTCCCTCTGTTAGATGTGTAGCCAATAGTTGGTAAACCATAACAAATGCGTGAGTTAAATCAGGGCAGTTTTTTCAGCCCCCTAGTGGTTAGGAAGCCCATTTGCTGATTTAAGCAGTTTAAGATGAAAAACAAAACACTGAAAAATCTATCACATGTAAGTCTAACAACTAGAAACAATTGTTTTACATGTAAAATAGTTATCAAATGATATGCAAGTGATAACAATTAACACATTTTTGGGGAAATATGCACATATTATATTCTTTAAGGTTACCTGACAAAAATACCATCTCACCTTAAACTCACACTGACTTTACTGGACTGGATTACGAGTATTGGTGCATTCCTGCAGTCCTTCCTGAACTGGGCTCTGAAGCATCTGGTTTAGAAAGAAGTGGGAGAGAACGATGAGGAAGAAGGATTACCACAGAGAGCTGGAGGACAGACAGAGTATGTAAAGGACGGATGCTGAAATCCTGCTTAATTACGTCAGGGTCTGCCATTTTGTGAATGCTTTATTCAAAACTGTATATTCAATAAAAGTATGAAAGAGTGCGAACTGTTTGTTTTGTCCAAATCCAGTATCCTCCCAATGCAGATAAAGAGCATAACGTCCATAAAAACTTGTTCTTGTTATTTCAGCTTTAAAGTAATATCCATTAGTTCCTATTAAAGGGGACCTATTATGCAAAACCCACTTTGTCATGTCTTTTCTACATCAACATGTGTCCCCTCTGTGTAAAGACATTCTGAAAGTTTCAGGAAAAAAGATTTTCTCTCTTTTTGTCCAGATCCATTTATATAAAAACCTGTCTGTCTTTGGCCACTTTATGATGTCATAACTATTTTTTGGCTTGTGTAACAATTAGCCAATCAGCAACCAAGGTAACCCCCCCCCCCTTATCACCTGAATCTCCTCCTAGAGCACCATTGTGTTATTTTTAACCAAATGTCTCTCAGAGGGGCGTGGGGAGTGGCTCCTTATTTTCATCTAAAGTAACAGAGAGAGAATCAGCACTTTTGAAACAGGGCTGAAACAGAGGGGATTATGGGATGCTGCAATGCACGATCTGTTTGATATTTCGAGCCAAACACTTCAAAGACATGTTTTGTATATATCTGAGACCTATAATATATTGATGAAAAACAGTATAATAGGGGAGCTTTAAGACATCACCTCTGAATGTGATTGGAGTAATTAGTTAAGTCCTTTCTAACAGAGGAAGAGATACATTTGGCTCAGTGACAGAGTTTCATATTTCCCAAACTGTTTTATATGTATTGCCACCCATGGAGTCGTGTTTTACCAACTTCGCTTTTCCAAATTATGAACATCTGCTCCCCCAAAGAAGTAATAAAAGCAGCCTGTTTTTTTATGAAGCCCCTGGCAGAGGAAGAGTCAAAACATAGTTCTAATCCAGGGGAACTTTTCCAAAAGCAATGTTTGGAGTCAGAGGTGACAATGTCTTCAAGTGCTGTGAGACACAAACGGTGTACAGTCATGATCGTAACGGAGCAGAGGGCCAGTTAGCTCCTCATGACATTTTACCTTAATAATAGAATCCACAATATTTCAGAATTCAATCCTGGTTTCATGAGAGGCAAAGCTATACATCTCAGAGGTTTGAATCACATTTTTTAAAGGTAGCAAAACATGACGGATGTTATTCAATATTCAAGAATGTAGCATCAAGTCTTGGTGTTTCTGGCTTCTTCACGGAGTTACACATTTTTCAAAGTACCATAGTTGTTGAATATGGTATATCTGAAGGTCTGGCACATTGCTTACACTTGATACGTGTGATGTGTAACCTAAAGGGTGTGTTAGTATTTAGGGAATCTTTTAACAGTCATGGAAAACACTATTCATAACTATGTTTTCATTGGTGTTTTACAAAAGGAAAATATGAAATATGAATAATGGGCACTTCATATCTAAATAGGGAGTGGGTCCTCTTTCACGGAATGCACCATTTTGCAACACAATTTTTCTAATGTACATCAGAACGGACAAGCCAGACATTGGCTCTAGAATGCCTTTAACCTCTTGACAATGTCTCAGGGCTTCTTAACATTTATGAAACTATTAATGTGTAGCACCAGATTAACGGGAAGAATCTCAGCTAACTGAAGATATGAACCATTTTTACCAAAACAAAACACAAGTCTCATAAGAAGCGTCTAAATGACCCCTGAGCGAAAAAATTCTAACGCACTGCGGCACACAATTCAAGATAAAGATACCCTTATTACTTATCGTAGCTGCACATACAATATATCCGATTAAAACTGAGACTCCACAGATTATTTAGGTATAGTATCATCACTGAGCGATCCGAACTTGCGACAGGGGAAGCAAACACAGACGGAGCATTTACGGCAGATCGTCTCACCGTAGCTGTCAATTAGGTCAAAAGACGTGTTCAATGGCATTAAAACGAAAAAAAAAAATGCTACAACTGTTGATCCATAGGTTGATAATGTACCTGTGCCTTTGAAAAAATTATTTATAATCCATAATTCCATTTTTATGTAAAAATCGGAGCGGAAAAGTTAGCTGCTAATGGTAGCCACCAGAGTGTATGCAGCTTCCGGTTTTGGTAACGCGTCACTCTCACTCCTTATTTGTTAACGTTTTGGTGTGTATATAACTTTCCCTCGATTCCATTGGCTCTAGCGGTTATAAAGAGATTTCATTCATCAAAATCGAGCAAGGGGGGCCAGAGATAGGTCAAATCCACCCAAATGACCCCAGAAGTGGGGGTTTTTGGCTAAATCTCTCTAAAAAGGTCAAATTTCACTTGTTTTGCATCAATCTTGATACAGGGTACTTATTATATGTTGTACTTTGGATTCCTAAAGCTTTTAGTCTACTAACCCATCATCCAAGGGTAGTTTTCACTATAACTAAAAAAGAATTTTTGGACGGACACTATAATTTACAGTTTTTTACTATGTAAAATCTGAATTTTCTTTAAAGTAAAAAACATCTATATTGATTCTGACTTTTCTACATTCAACTCACAGGTTTATCATTACTTTGAGAATAAAGATTATTAATTTACCCCTTTTAGAAGGGAAGATATGGTCATTTGTTCTGGGAATGTCATTTTCGAGCCTGAGACCTGAAAAACAGGCTCAGGGCTTAAGAGGTTAAGCAACTCTAACGTTAACTGAAGTTCAGCGTAGTTCTCCAATGTGATTGTCAAATGCTATTAATGCCTGCATTTCATTACCCTCAGAGTAGTGTAATGGTAAGGATGGCCTAAGGGTCATCAAAGATACAACGGCATTACCACTGTGGTGCTTGTTTTGCTTTTTTTGTCTGATTATTACATTAACCTTACTTACAAATCTTTGTACTTGCTTATAGAAAGATACTACATATATTGTACATTACTGTCCTCATATTCGTGAAAAGAACGATCTGATCATTGATCAATTTTCTTTACTTTTTGTGTTAAGTCTTGTTGTGACCAGCTATCCAGGCCAGTCTCTAAAGACTTTCCAAGGGGTAAAAATGCTGCTGCCGGAGTACTGACTGGAAGTATTGCTGATAATATGTCTTTTATTTTTTTATTTAGCCTTTATTTATACAGGTGTAAAATCTCATTGAGACACAAGGTCTCATTTTCAAGAGAGACCTGTCAGTGGTAACACTACCACACAAAGTTACAGACAGACAGGACACTACAGTATCATATCCTCTTAAAATACTCTGTCCAACAATATCAGTCTCATGAAGAAATGCTTTTTGAAGCTTATTAAAATAGCAGAAAAACATGCATTCTTGTACTCAGGAGGGGAATTTGACAGAGTATTTCTCAAAAGATACACAGTAAAAGTACTTCAATGTATTGTTAGTAGTAGGCTTACTAATACAAAGTCAAACAGTATCAATTTCATTAAGAACTAATGATAAAATTGTATTTTTATCACTCATCAAAGATAGCAGAAAAACATGCATTATGTACTATGGAGGGCCCCTTTGACAGAGGATTACTCACAAAGTACACAGTAAAAGTACTTTACTTTATTTCTGGTAGCAGTCAAACTAGTACCGAGTCCAACAGTGTCAGTTTTATTAAGAACTTGTGGTAACAAATATTTGTATCACTCATCAAATATAGCAGGAAAAAAATGTAAAGGCTGCTGATTTGAAAAAACAAACTCGAGAGACGGCTGAGGTGACCGCAGTCCAGAATCGCTGTATAATTTAAACCTCCTAACAATGTTGTTCATTTTAGACATAGGCTTATTATATTTACAGCCCTTAATAACATTAGTTTTCTGGGCTCAATGTGTGTCTTGGCCGTTTTCGTTGTGATCGCTAAACTCACCTTGTTAAATAATATAATCACCGTTCCTTCAGCAGGATACTGTAGTGCTTCAAAGTGTGATTTTAGCAAACGAGTGCTTTTTGTTTTTAAATCACTTCCATGAATTTCGCCCCGCCCCTCGCTCCAATGACCATCAGACCATTTAGTAAGGTAAAAAGCAAAAAGCAAAAAAGCCTCTCAGACGCTCTTCCGTTTACTTGTTCAATACAAATAAAACAAAATGGTCCGAAGATACACACAGACTTAATGTGGAACCCAACACTAAAAAGACAAAACATAAAATCATATCCCCGGATTATGGTAATGTTGTCTTTTAATTAATACTGCAGGGATATTGACAGTGATAATTCTAATGGAAATAGAGCACCAGTAGTGTTCATTTCAGCCCTTGGAACTTGGAATATGACCCACATTAGGCTGTAATTCCCATGGATGGAATTGCAGTAGTTATCCTACTTAAATAGTGTTGCATTTTGGCTGTGGTGCCTAGAATTGCTGTTATGATCAAAGTAATGTGTTCCTCATTGGTCGTTAAAACAAGTATGATAATAGGTCAGATATGAACATTCCCATCCTCAGCCTCATTCGCCACCCATGGCGTTTTAACATGGCAACTAAAGCAAAGGCATGGCTTTAATAAAGGGAAATCCAGAGTAATGCATTTTTAGGATTGTTTTTTTCCAGATTTAATGAAGATTGCATTTATGGATAAGCTATGGTGAATGAAAGGTCACATGCTTGCAAATCATGACTCTGAGGTTCAGTTTTCTGTTAAAAGAAAAGCTAGCAGCCAGGGGTAGAAAATAAAGTGCTAGTGGAGCCTCGCAACGGCGAAACCACACTAATTGCTCCCTCCGCAAGATGAGGCCCCCTCCGCGAGGTGAGGCCCCCTCCGCGAGGTGAGGCCCCCTCCGCAAGGTGAGGCCCCCTCCGCGAGGTGAGGGCCCCTCCGCAAGGTGAGGCCCCCTCCGCAAGGTGAGGCCCCACGCAGTCTGCGTGATCGGCCTGTAGGGAGGGGCGGCCCTAAGGGTTAGACTAACAATCAGAGGATCAGTGGGGTGTACAGGTGTTGAAATTAAGATCCTGCTTCCAATTTAAAGTCATTCTTAAAGCAAATATGTTGTCTGTAAAAATGAATTTATCTCAGAAACTCTGTGAGTCTAATAATAAGTGATGGCATTTAAGTTTACGACATTATTATCAAATTAAGCTGTAATTTCAATGTTAAGAGGGTTAGAGATTAAGTGAAATGTTAGTTTCAGTTCAACTTCCGAAAGTATTAAAGTTTTGGCTAGAACACTAGATTCTCATTCATAACATTCTGTTTGCTACCTTCTAATGGCTATAAACAAAGAAACTCTGAAGCCGGAAGTCAAGTTAATACTCGCAAAAACTGGAAGTCGAGTGGAGGGAATCTGCTTATTAGCAGCAGCTTCAGAGAAAACCATCATGTATGCACATTATAACTCCAGAGACAGATTTTTATATTGCCTAATGCTTTCTGTTAACTGTTCCATGCTTTTTCCTTTCACACCATTTCAACTCAAAATCTGGAAGAGTTACAGTTTCAACTGCTAAAACACATTTTTGACCACAGGGCTCATTTTCTAAAAACACAATTCTCAAAACCACACACCCAAAGTGCAAAACGCCTCATATATCTTGCAAAATGAAGCACTGCACCCAAAACTACATAAACACCTACCAAAACCTAACTTTTGCACCAAATGGCACACTTCACTTATAGTACAAAACACTTTGTCCAACTGACTACACACTGTGGTGCTTTGTCTAAAGCACACTCATCTTTTCCCTCTATGTACAGAATTCTGTATAAAGATTATTCAAGTCTACAAAAATATGTGCAGAGACAAAAATTGTTGTTATACTTTGATTGTTCGCCAAAAATTGGTGCAACATTCATGCAGAACAAATAGTAACAGTTGTGTAAACAAAAATGATGCCTCAAACAAAGTAAATGTAAAGGAAAACTTTGAGGAAAAAAAAAACAGAGGAGAGAAAAGTGCTTAGGGTGCATCTCGCCACCTAGCTGGGTCTGGCCACAGCACCTCATCCACATCACAAGCAATATCTTCCCCGGCTAAACATCGAGGGAAGAAGCGTCTTGAGTGTCGTATCCATCCCTGGATAGCACTCACATCACAAAAATGTGCAGAAACACCAATATTCTGTTGAAAGAAAACATTTGTATTTCTCTACAAAATGTAGCACAGCAAACACAGTTGCAGTTGTGTGAACCAAAAGTATGCTCTCTATCGGATACAGTAAATGAAAAGACAGCTTTAACCGTTATGCTGCAAATAAACTCTTCAATTGACTTCAGTTCATCCTCCCTCTCTCTTATCCTCCCTCTACCTCTTCCTCTTGCTGCTATCCATATATCCGTTGTTGTTGTAAAAAGGTATTATGTGGAGCCTTGTTCAAGTGCTTACAACCTGATTGCTGAGTCAACAATAAAGCATTTCCGTGTTTATGTTCATTTGGCACGTGTATTTGTTGATTGGTTCATGTGTGTAGCATTTTTAATGGCAGTGTTTTGAAAATGGCAAACAAGTGAAAATGTCAGATTTGTGTGTCTTACTTAGAGAACTGTGTGCAGTGTTTTGCAAAAAGTGCCAAGTTGAATTGCAAATTGGGTGCAGCGCTGAAAATGTGTTCAGAGTTTTGGAGATTTGAGCTGAGGTTTTGCTCTTTGAGTGTGAGTTTAAATATTATGCTTTATGTGAGATTTTTGTGTGTTAGCAACTGAAAAAGACTGTAAGATAATATCTGCAAACCCCTCACACAACAGGATCATTTGGGTAGATTATCTGTTCAGATTCAATTAGACAGGCAGAACGTTTTAATAAAAAGGACATTCACCATATGAAAAAGCTGAATGTCCTGAAAAAGAGAGTTCATGAGGAGCTAATTGTTGCACCCCAAAGTTTATTCTTTCCAGATGCATCATCAAGTTTCAAGCCACCACAAGATCAGATATGTACCTTTTAATCCATCGTACTAAGTATCTTCGCTTGAAAGTTTGAATTTGTACCAAACTGTTTTGAACATAATGTACAACACAGCTTGCAGTAGTCAGACCATGACTGGGACATCTTTGCCATGTTTAGATGATCTGATATGAGCTGTCATGAAGGTGGAATGAGCCGCACACTGGCTGTGAAGATCAGCAGGTGCAAACAGTTAAAAAGGCTGAGTGGGCAACAGATGTTCTCAAGTTCAAAAGCATAACTGTGGCTTGAAAAAATAGAGCTGTAACGGTATTATCACAAATACAAAAGGCTTTTTTATTCTATACTATATTGTATAGAATAAAGCTCCAGAGAGGGACACGTGAAGTCAAGGGCAAAACCAACCGCCCAAATGACTAAAATACCCTTTTAACCCCAACACCGCCTGTGAGACTCCTCAACACTGCCCTCCTTTGCGAACCACCACAATTACATGACGCTTCTTCAGAAACCTCAGCTTTACATGCAATACACTGTTCTATACATTTGATTTGTGAATTTTACAAATAACTATCATTTTGTGTCGATTTTCGAAGGCCAGTTTCCTTTGAACTACCCTCATTAACACTACTACCGAAAGTTTTTTATCTTCATCCGCATTTTACACTTATATTGTACATATTGTACATGTGTTTAGTTTGGTGTTCGTTAAAATAAACAGACATACATATATTTTGTTATTATAATTTAGTTATAGTTTAGTTTTCCTATAGAGCTACCTTTTATATACCTTGGTCTATCGTAGAGTCTATTCTATTTTTATTTTATTCTAGTGCGCATGTGCTCTCCACAGATATAAAAATGAATATTCAAAAAAGTATTCCCTGGTGTTTTCCTATGGAGTAAGGGCAACAAAGTGTTTTTCTGGCCACAGCTGATATAAAATGTACCGGATTTCTTTCCACGGATTGATATGACTGCATGTAGTCCTTTGGTCAAAGCATCCTTAGCAACTGTCTGCTGTATAGACGTAACAGACAGCAGCAATTTACCAAATTGACCATCGGAATCGAAGTTTGGAACTAAGCAGTCTTACAACCCGGTTTAAGATTCAAGTGAATCGTTGTCTTTAAAGATCTCCTATCGTGCTATTTTTAGGCATATATTATGGGTCTCAGATATATGAAAAATATATTAAAAAACATGTCTATGATGTTTTTTGCTCAAAATACCAAACAGATCATGCATTTTAGACATCCCTCATATTCTTCTATTTCAGCCCTGTTAGAGAAGTGGTGATTCTTTGACTGTAGCTTCTGGCCCCGCCCCCTTTTGAGCACCAGGCACACTGTAGCCTCGTCTCAATACCCCTCCTCGACTCCTCCTTTCCCTCACTCGCGTCCCTTCCTTGCGTCTTAGCTCCGCCTCCGTAAGATGCGAGCGAGAGACACGAGGAGGAGACGCGAGGACAGAGGAGTCCTCAGGTATTAATTGGGATGTCCTCGTTCACTCAAACGTCACTCTTAAACGACGTCTGTTAATGATATGTGCACAGCTGTATCCCCTCTCATTGGGTTTAACTGAATAACCTTTAGAACCGGCCCATTTATTGTTAAATATGTATTTAAATGATGAATCTTTCTCTTTTTAGTCAAGGAATTCAATGTATGATGGTTGGTCCTGCTTTTGTGTTCCGTTTTGGTGTAAAATGTACATTTCAATAAAATTATAATTATAATAATGTGAAAGCCTTTACTCTGAAAATGTGTGTCCTGTAGATCCCCACATTCACCACAAACCCACATTCAGGACTGTGCATTTTAAATAATTTAACTCCTGAATATCTTAACACAAAACAAAACAAATATTTTTTATTTATCAAGATCTAGCCATTTATGAAATAGCTTTCTTAATAGCTATGTTTTAGTGACGTTCAAGATCATTAAACATGTCTTAAATTGTTAGTATAACCTTAAGAAATGAATTGCACATAATAATTCCCACGGAGCTGTGAGCACTTATACATTTATGTGACGCTTTTCCACTCATTCTTCCAGTTCTCCGTTTTCCTCTCTTGAAATCGACCAGCTGTGAAGGTGGGGGCGGGGCTTTTATACGCGAGTAGTGAAAACACTTCCGCGTAGTCTGCTCTCGTGTATCCTCCCTTTCGTCTCCTCCCGCACCCCTCCTCCCTCACCCCTCCTCGACTCCTCCGTGTGCATTTCAGCTATTGGGACGTCCTTCAAAATGGCGTGTCTTGATCGATTTCCGGGTCAAGTCCCGGAGGAGGGGAAGAGAGGAGTCGAGGAGGGGTATTGGGATGAGGCTTGTGAGTTCTGTGATGAGCTGTCTGCTCTGCTCAGATACAGCTAAATAATGGCGTGATTAAACGCCATATCATGTTCCAAACCACTTCAAGGTTTATTTCAAATGCTTTTTCTCTTGCGGATTTAATACAAGGTGAGTTCCTTTTTTTATTTCCTGCTTTTTTATACATACTCTCTCCAGTACAGCGTTAGCTCTGAGTGTTAGCGATGCTTGCTAATGTAAACAAAGACCATTTCCGATATTACGTCATATTGGACGCAAATCTGGATCAGCTCCGTTGTACCCCAGTTTTTAGAGATTTGGGTACGGAGGAAAAGAGAGAGGGTTTTCATTTCTGACACTTTGTGAGTTCCCTGACACATATTTATGTATAAAAGACATCAAAAAGGGAATTTTGCATTATAGGACACTTTAAGTTGAGCCAATAAATGTCCTAGAATTTAAACCAAAAAACCAACGTTTTTTGGCAATATCCAGTATAATTTATGGAACAAACCAAAACTATCCATGAGAATATATGTTAAACTGTGACAAGAACTGTATCTTCTCTACCCACCATCTAAACAACTATTGCTTATCTTGGTTGAATTGCTGGATCTGATGTAAAGTGTTTTAACCTTTATGCGGAAACAAAACATGTTTTTTAGCCTATTTACCTCGTTAACGTAAATAATACTCATTACATTGACACATGCATTATTTGTGATTAAAATAATGGTTGTTGGTAATGTATTAGCGACCCCCACAGATGTATGATTTCAATGCTTTCATAGGAGCTCAGACCCCTCCTTATGGGAGCTCAGCTCCCATTGGCTCCCACATAACTCGAACCTTGGTGTTAAGGTTACGCTCTAATTACTTCACATTTTCTTCACATTTTCGAAATCAGCTAAGGAATGTCTAAAAAGCTCAGAGAAAGCAACATTTGAGTCGATACATTAAGTAGTTCAAAAGCCTGAATGTTTGTAGGTGTTCAGGTTGATTGCCAAAAGCTCTCACATGAATGAATGAACACTTTTTGTTCTCATGTGGCCCTGAGATTTTGATGGAAACGTTAAAAAAGTAGATGGTATCCAGCAGTAGTCCCACAGGAGCAAATCAGATATTTATATTTTCTGCTGCTGCTGATGGAAAGCAACATGTGTCCTCATGATGATGATGAAGCTCACTCATACAACGTTTCAGAGTGAGCATATTCTGGTCAGTACTAATGGATGTAAAACAAATATAAAGTAGTAGTAGGTTATCTTTTTAAAGTGGTGTTATATTTTAACAACATTATTGTCATCTAAACAATAAAAGTTGTGCTGGAATGTTTTGTCTGCTGAAATGAATTGGAGGAGGATCTGCCCAGCGCCTACCTGCCAGAAAACAATGCCATGTGGACACATAACTTAGGTTGAATATTGGCTCTCAAATGAACACCTTCCTGCAGTTGCATGTGAAAGCAGACATTAAATATCAGAATCTGCTCATACATTATTCTGCACACAAAAGGTCAAACATTCAGATGGAGTAAACACATTTTTGAGGGGAGTAGGGCTTTAAGAATGGCAAGCAAAACATCTGCAAGGAAACTTCAGCATTGCGCAGTGTGCTGTCAATGAGGGACTAGTACTTTATAACTCACTTTGTGGGGATTAAGGTCAGAGCCAAGCTAACCTTTCTCAGTCAACTCCAGCTGCATTACAGTCTCTCCTTGTCTCTCCCACCACCATCTAATCCACTTGACTTATTTCTCCCCTTAAAGGAGAGGTGTCATGGCCATTTCCACTGATCATAATTCCATTGTTGAGGTCTACTAGAATAGATTTATATTGTGCAATTTTCCAAACTCACATTGGTTTCTCATACAGCATCTCTGTAAACTACGTGTATTCACTGAATTTCACTCTCTGCCTTTAACGGCTCGTTGTAGCTCCAATAGCTCCAGCCCCCACCCTCCCTGTGAGCAGTGTGCTCTGATTGGTCGGGACGTTGTGAATCGCGCTGAGCTCCGTGGAGGTGTTGTTTCCTTGTTTAGGATACATAGCGAAACACAGCCAAACTCATCCTGAGCACACACAAACTCACATCCGAAGTAAAAACAATAAGTGTGGCTTGATATTGAGTAAGAAAAAGGTTGATAAACGCTGTGAGAATGGGTCTGCAGAGAGAATGTTGCCGCGATCCCAACTGTCTGTTATCAGCCTGCAGCCAGGGAGGAGAAATCAGCTCAGCTGCCTGCTCCCTGCACACAGATGTGTGTGTGAGGAAGTCCGTGGATTGGTCAATTTGGACCAATCAGCGGGGGCTTAACGTAACGGCTCCACGGAGTGGTCCATTTCGTTCCGGGTACGGGTTGACATCATGTCGTACCCGGAAGAACCAAATGGACAATGACGTATCTCCAATGAGGCGTTTTGGGGAGGTATTTTCTGTGTTAGAGTTTTACTCGCTACAGGGTGTACTTTGAGGGTTTTGACTCTGCACACCGTTTACATGCATAAAAACCTTCATAACACACAAGGGGACGGGTAATAACCGGAAAAGCATGACACCTCTCCTTTAACTTATTTCCTTATTTTGTGCCAAACACATACCTTTATTGATAGGTTTTGGTTCAGTTCTCTCATACCCCTTTCCAAACAAACTGGTTCCAGGGCCAGTTCGGAGCTAGTGCCTGATTGTAAACCACTTCTTCCTGCTTATGCCACAGATAACAACAAACAGTCGCTAATGTTATGCTAACATAACCCATCTAATACCAGATACATTTTAATAACCGCATTATGATGGTAAACGGTGTCACTTCAGACTGCCACATTGCCGTGAGTTAACGGTAGACTAAGCTCCGGTGGCGGGCAGCATATAACTCCAGCCAGCCTGTCCTCCTCCAAAGAACGACCAAATAGGTTGATTGTTCAGCAGCTTATTACGACCTATAGTCATGTTTTAAAGTTTAGCACCTCTAGTGGTCGTGTAAGAAACAACAATTTGCTGCAATTGCAAACGCTCCGGTGGGTCGTATATTCACAAATAACCCTCTCTGGACAATCCTAAATTGTAGAATAGTTTGGCCATTAAAATGCTTTTTGATTTGATTTCTAGCGAGAAGTGTATATTGTACTTTTAGAATCCAGGTCCAGTGGATGTGTAGGATCTATAGTTTGATAGATATTACGAAGATTATTTGAGGTCTTGCCAGGAGAACGTATACTACGTCTTTCCCCTATTCATTTCTATTGACGGCAGCGTCCATGTAAAGTTGGCGTCAACCCTCACGGGGTGAAAACAGTATTTCCGGTCTCGAAGTTTTCTTAATAAAACCGGAAGTATTCCCCTCACTGTCAAATGATTTTACAGTGATATCTGCCATACTCATCCACTAAAAAACATCAGTTTATCCTTGTTAATTACACAACATTGATTAGTTTAAATTGTGTACAATGCTTTTGTGTTTTTAACCTTCGATTCGGAGAAACAAATAGTTTTTGTGGAGTTTAGGATGGCCATAATTCTCAGCTATCGCTTGGGACTACAACATCCGCTTTGCTTGACAAACCCAGTGATTAGTCCTCAAGCTCTGTGATTGGATGTTGGAGTGGCAGTGCGCCAAGGTTACGCCGAGCTTCAAACAGCACTTTGAAATGGAATGAAACCATGGCAGACTATCCAAAACTGGACTCGAACGGGTCCAGCCCGGCCCCCCAGAACTACACATGCTGGCTAATTGTGTTTCGCAACATGTTCTATGGCACGTCTCTACTGGGAATTGTAGTTTTAAAAGACGTTTTCGTATTTCCCATAATTAGAAGTTGCCAGTATTAAACTGTGTACACCCTGGAGGTTTAGGGGATAGGAAACACTCAAATGTAAAACATATAATGAATAAATGGGTGAAAATTGCTTGTGTCCATAATGGGCAGCATTAATATATACCCACATGACTTTATTTAATAGCTGGTCTTATGTCTGTGACTCCTCCTGTTGTTAATTGATAAGCCTGAAACATGCACTTGTCAAGGTTCAGAGGCACATTTTGCAAATATGGCAGTAGCCATCGATCATCTCGAGGGGGTCACATATACACTTCTCACTAGAAATCAAATCAAAAAGCATTTTAATGGCCAAACTATTCTACAATTTAGGATTGTCCAGAGAGGGTTATTTGTGAATATACGACCCTCCGGAGCGTTTGCAATTGCCGCAAATTGTTGTTTCTTACACGACCACTAGAGGTGCTAAACTTTAAAACGTGACTATAGGTCGTAATAAGCTGCTGAACAATCAACCTATTTGGTCGTATGAGTTGGAGGACTTGTTGCTCCAGCAGTTGGCAAATGCCGCTGAACCACATCGGTAAACAATGAACCACTTCACTCTGGAGCAGAGTTTAAGAGTTTGATGCTATTTCTGCTGTATCAAGGAGTTTGTGGTGCAGAACCATTTATGATAAGTTATTACATCACGGTCTGTTCCCCGATCTTTTTTTCTGATCTGAACAGATAAGTCCGATGTTTATTTGTATTTTTGTAATTTTATCTGTATTTTTCTTATAGTCAACAAATCCCACAAATGTGTTAACTTTATATTATAATTGCAGGAAAGGTATGAGAAACAGGATCCAGCTCTCTACATGATCCGCTTTGCGATTCTGATTTTAAAATTGAACCATTTTTAGCAAGGACAAATAAAGGAGTCTGCCAGCAATTTTGTTTTGTATTTATTATTGTTACTAAAAGTCATGGTAACAAGCTGCTGAATATTAAATATTCTTGAAAAGATGGACATTCCATCGTCTCCTAGAGATTGTCAGGCTCTTACTGCAGTGCATTCTGGGCTGGGAAGATTTACTGCTGTCAGTGTCTGACAGATGTATTAAAACAGCAGAGAAATATTGTGGGAGCATGCTGTTTTTTGTTGGGGAAGTTTATTTGAAACTTGATAATAAAAATATCTGTGATTAATTGTTTAGCGCTGTCAAGCAAAAATGGATTTCTGTTCCAGCGGGGTTAAATAAGAAGTGAGACAAGATGAGGAGACGACATTTTAAGGAACTTAAAAGGGCAACAAAAAAACATAAACAGATTTGAGTCTTGAAGAGATGAACAATTCCAGGAATATTTCACATTATGATCTGTGATCATGAAAGTGTGCAGACAACAGTCATAAGTTCCAACCTTTTTATTCGGAGTATTTACATGTGTGGTAAAGGCCTCTGGCACCGCACAGTATGCACAAGTCATTAAAAATAACAGCAAAGCCTATTTAACATCAGCATGTAAAAATCAGACTGGAACAATAAGGGAACACAGATAAATGGTGAGGAGAAACAGGAGGAGTGGAGGAAGAGAAGTAAAAAGAGGAGAGAGAAAGTCTACATCTTCCTTCAAAGGTCAACAACAGTTCAGATTGGTTTTAGAGAAGAAGGCAAATGTATCTGAACTTGTGGGAAGTAAAGTCAATGAGTAACATCAACAGAGAAAGTGTACAATTTCCACTTTTAATTGTAGGATGAAGTTCACATGTACCTACACTGATGTCTAAAGAAATGTTGTAAACTTGCTGTGATGGCTGATTATTTATGGGATTATAACAAGTATATACAAGGATGTATAATTTACATTATAGCCTATGTAAAGGTGAACTTCATTCAGATCCCAATCATAGGTTCTAACTTGTTGTCACTCCAAAATCAGGTAACCTTCCATGCAGCAGCTTCTACCAACTTCAACTATCTTCTCCTGGAACGGCGGTAAACGTATTCCCCTTTGGAAAACACACTTGTTTACTTGCGTGCTTTTGAGTCAGTTTAATTTAGCTACTTTAAAGTGATTACATTACAGCAACTGCTAAGATTAAACGTAGGCCAAGGTTCTTCCCGTCACAAAGGGAAGGGTAGAACAGGAAATATAGTGGTAAGAGTCAAAGGGAGAAGAAGTACAAGAGGATAGTACACACAACATTGATCAAGACCCTTGTAAATCCCTTCTGATGTTACTCTTCATCCATAACAGGTAAGGGCATGTTCAGAGGGAGGGTGGAGAAAAAATAAATGGGTTGAGGAATAGATAAAAGAGAAGAGAAAAGGTTATAAAGTTCACAAGCACAAAGTAAGACAACAATGAAAAGAATGTAAGGGGAAGCGACAATCAAATAAAAGAGAAAGATGAACTGGAACAAGAAGAAGGCTTGGATGAAAGGGAAAATGAATATGAGAAGGATGGAAGAAAGAGAAGAGAACAGACAAGAAGAAAAAGAAAATAAGGAAAGAAAATAAGATCAGAAGGGAACAAGGAAATTGCAGTGAGGCAAGGATCTTTTCATGGACAGATTACCAACAGTATCAAAGCTCCTTCCATCTGCTTCTTTATTTTGAAAGTACAACAAAGTGGCAACATACTGAGGACTTTCACTCTTTCATACTCATGCAATATCTTCAGTTCAAAGTTTGAACTGTTCCCGATTCTTCATTTAAAGGAGATTTTCTGTATTGTTTGTTTAACTGTGCAGTCTTGACTGGTTTAAAGTGGGCGGGACTACATTTGAAAAAGGCAATCATTTAATCATGTTGTGAGAGTTGTGACATTGAGAGAAGAGAGAATGGGAGGGATGAAACCCTCTTTAATGGTCACACATGCAGAGCACACAGCACACACAGTGACATTTGGCTTCTGCATTTAACCCATCCTAGTACCAGGAGTCTAGTACCAGGAGCAGTGGGCAGCGTACAGCGCACGGGGAACAAAGGGGAACGGGGGTGTCCGGTGCCTTGCTCAAGGGCACTACGGCAGGGCAGGAGGTGAACTGGGACCTCTCCAAGTAGAAGTCCACACTCCATATTTAGGTCTGGTCGGGGACTTGAACCGGCGACCCTACGGCTTTCAGTACAAGCCCCTACTGACTGAGCCACTGCCGGAATGTATGCCCAGTGTTTAACTCATAATAACTGACATGTTTTTTTCCTAAATGATTACATAGACTAATGCACATTTAGTTATAAGTATTTGTTTTAAGGGTTTTGAGCATGGATGGTAACTTGATTACACATAAAGAAGTACCCATCTCTCCAAGTTGTTTGCTCCTAAACTGTGCACTGCTCTTCAGCAGATAATTTGCAATTCTCATTTAACAAAGCACCAATGAGGACAGTAAAAAGGTTTTAGGCCCATCTAAAATATAGTTGATAATAACGCTTGTGTCACAAAATCTTGTGTGAGTTTTGCTTGACTGCCAAGATTCTTTGTCATTTTGGGATTTTATGTTCAGATGGTTGAATGCCAGTAGTTTAGGGTTATTGTGAATCAGTTGCATGTTAACCTACTTTTTAATAATAATAAAAAAATCATTATTTTGTTTCACTACATGCTATAAAACTGTTATAGTTCAATTGTTTTAAGGGCTTTATGTGGATCAAATAGTATGTGGGAAGGTGGGACACCCCTGCTCTAATTGATCATTCATAAAGCAGAAGTCTTTTTCACAGTAACTTCTATACTATAGGGAGTTGTAGTATTTTTAACTAAAAGGTGCAAAAGAGAGAGAGAGATCTTCACTGCGCATATTAATGCAGCCAACAAGGATAAATGTCTCATTTCGTGAAAACCATGAATTTCACAACTTTTTATATTAACAAGAACTAGGAATATAACTATCGAGAAAATTATAATTGGCTTATTAACATTGGCTTTTTTGTGAGGTTGTCTTAACAGCAACAGATTTATATAGCTCAATTTGCCAGCTCAATATAACTTGTAAACCAGACAGGTTCAGTGGATGGTCTCATAATGAAGTCATCACGTAAAACAATAGGGGTTAATATAAAAGCCCGGTAATTGCCAGTTTGATGTTTTTAATGTTAAGTTTTTTTATTTAATCAAGTCATACAACCCCACATGTTATTCATTCAAAATTCAATATAAACTCTAGTGTATAGGTGATCATTTAAAAAACAATCAACCCTGCAGTGCTAACATAGCCTTAAAGATAATGAGCATGTGTTCTTAATTGTAAATAAAACCTGTTCATGTCCCTACATTTTCCTCTGCTTTCCCCATCCTCTCACATCCTCATGTTGGGTTTCCAAATGTATGACGAGAGAAATTAAGTTATAAGAATCTAACATAGCAAATAACTTATGATGTGATTATTAGCCGAGTTTACATCACGTGAACCATGTTAAAACCAATAAAAAGGAGTTTTTTAAGTTCTTTACTTTTGTGAAGACATGTCAACGATGTACTGCATTACTAAAATACAGTTCATAGCACTCAAAACAAACACTTGTTGTTGTGTCCAGAACGTCTGAAATGTTTCTTATAAAGCTTCTATTTACTTTAAGCCTTTCTGTATGGCTTCATATAACCTGTCAACAGCAATCTGAACCATTTTGCAAAGAGAAGACAACTACTTTTCTTTGTTTGTGTATTTGTTTACCTGAACTTAACTGCTTGAGAGGGGAAATTCTCCGTAGACACTGGTTTATATGTTTTCACATCTATGTTCATCTGAGCTGCTGTGCAACATTGTGCAAATTGTCTAGGTCCTCTACAATTACTACCAAATTACGTATTTATTTCCAGGCAATTTCTAGGAAACGATAAAGAAATAATTCTGAATTTATGGAACAAAAAAAAATAAGCTTTCTGTCTGAATTGACTCGATTATTTTAATTGACTGAGGCCCGTCCACACGGAGACGATTTCAGTTGTATCCGCTACAGTTCTCTATCGTTTAGACGGTTCGTCCACACGAGGCCGAAACGGAGCCGCGGTTTCGGAGCCTGAATCCGATACACTTTGAAAACGGCTCCCAAAGTGGGTAAGTCTGGAGACAAAACGCTTGCGGCTCCGTGTGTACGCCCTATACGATCATTTCCTGAAACGATGACGCCATAGCCCTGCCTCTCCCCACCTCTTCTGCTCACCCCCGCGTCATTGCTGATGCGTTTTGCCAACAACAAAAAGAATGGCGGATCACAGGGTTGCGTTCGTGCTCCAGACGCTACTGACCATGATACAGATGTTAGTGCAAAATCTACAGCTCCTCAACCACAACCATCAGCAACAAGTGGACATGTAGAATTACATGAACTACATGTTGCTAAATCCACCGCGGGGCATAAACAGAAGGGCAACCATGCTCGGGGGTCTTATTCGCTGCTTTTGGTGTATTTTGTGGCGGAAGTACAGCGCCACTTACAGGCCCGGCATATGTACTACAGCGTCTCTAGCGTTTTCGTGTGGACGGACACATTTCTTGAGCCGATTCCGTGTGGACGGAAGACTTTTTTGAAATCGACTTCGGTTCGAAATCGTTTTCGTCTCCGTTTCGTCTCCGTGTGAACTGGGCCTCAGTCTCAACTTGCAAACAACATTGGAAACATATTGTGAAATCCGACCCTACAGTGCATTGTCGGCTTTTTTAAGGATATGTTTTTCATTTTAATTTGAAAAGAATTTGCACCAACAAGGTTCCCAAACAACAACCAGTTTTCCTCAGTATGTTGCACGATCATTCCTTTAAATCAGCAGATGTTCTGATGAGCTCCAGCTTTCCCAAACGTGTCTGTCAACTGCAGAGATCTTCTTCGTGTGTGTGTGTGTGTGTGTGTGTGTGTGTGTGTGTGTGTGTGTGTGTGTGTGTGTGTGTGTGTGTGTGTGTGTGTGTGTGTGTGTGTGTGTGTGTGTGTGTGTGTGTGTGTGTGTGTGTGTGTGTGTGTGTGTGTGTGTGTGTGTGTGTGTGTGTGTGTGTGTGTGTGTGTATAACCCGTTGCCTCAAACTGTTTTGACAGCAGCCTGCTGTTTTACTATCTCCCTGCGGCTCTGACACAGCGCTGAGTCTGTCTCCATCACTGTGTGTTTTTTCTTCTATGTGTGTGTTACTGTGTGTAACTCATCAGTTTATGATGTGTTTTGGCAGTACCCCGCTGTTTAAGTGTTTTCCTGTGGCTCTGACAAAGTGTCAAGTCTGTCTTTCTACTGTGTGTTTTACGGTTGTGTGTGTGAGTGTGTGTGTCCGGCTCCCAGCTGTTTGATGGCCTCCTGTGCTGTTATTGGACTCCTTGTCTGTCTCTCTCTCTCCGTGTGTCTTTTCCTCCACAGTCCAACCTCACTGAAACACAAAAAAACAAAAAACAGTTACCGTCGATTATCCACGATTATATCAAGATTACAGAGACAGATCTGAACAGTACATTGGAAAAGCATGGAGCTTTGTGAGGCTACACATAGATAAATGCTAATGTTGGAATGCTAACTTTCTCAACAGGATGATGCAGAAGGCATAATGTTTTGAGTCAACTGCTTTAAGTTGTCATATTTAACACTAATCCATGTCATTAAAATCCATCTTGCTCTCTGGAAAAAATGTATTTTCCTTAAATGCTGAACTACCCCTTTAATATTTAATACCAACAGAGGAGTATAAAGAGAGAGGGCAAATTGAGACATTCTGGAGGTTTCTGGAAAGCTTGAAAAAGCACTGCTGAAACTTTTTCAAATATTTGAATTTATGATGTACAGATTTACTGTTGATCTCCTGGACATGATGAAGTGCGGAAACATCAGGCGAGTAAATCAACCGGCGGCTGGGTTCATAATGTTTGAATCAGTTTCTGGAACTTTGACTCACTTATTTCTCAAGAGGGGATTGTTCAAAGGCAAAATAAGAAAATCCAATCCAATTTTAGACCCACAGCTTCAAATAAAACCACTTTTGCTACTTTTTCTAATTATATTTTTAGAGAACAACACATGGACTAACAACAAAGTTGTAGAATTGCCCAACAAGAAACTAACGGAGTTGTTGTTAAAGTATAGTACATTAGTTTGTTTTGTCACAAAGATAATAAACTTGTGGTAGAATAAAACACGTTACTTTACTTTAAGTACTTTTTACGGGAAATACTAATGTTGTTTATAAATCATTCTGAATGCAGGACCTTTACTTGTAACTTGTGCTTTTACACTGTGGTACACATGATCCCAGCAGACGCTTCCCATCTGTCTTTGACAGAGCTGCTGATCTAAAAAAAAGAAGAGCCATATTGCTGCCTCTGTCTGACATTTATTATGACAACTCTAGGGACTATAGTTTATTTTACTCTGCTCATCAGAGTGGTAGAGCGCAGATGCTCAACATGCACAGTGACATCTATGACATTTAGACAAGGAAAAATGCAGTGCATCATTCAAGATCAAAAGGTTGCCCTCATCCATTTAATCGTTGCAGCACAAACACAAACATAAATAAAAACCTGACCTCAACCCCACATGCTTACTGCCTCTTCCAGCTTCTGTCCTCAGGGAGGCAGTACATATCGTTCCACCAATGGGTTTATTTCACAATGACTCTGAACCTAATCCCAGACCCCTGAAACTATGCATTGTTACTTGGACATGTAATAGTTCTTCCTTCCTGTGAAATATAGTTTATTATCTGAAATGTTTCACTTGTGTGTATAATGCTAGTGTTAAGCTTAGTAACGTCTATTAGGGTCAGGGTCAGGGGCGGACTGGCCATCTGTGTGTTCTGGAGAATCACAGAACGGCCGGTCGTCAGCGGGCCGTTGACGGCCGGCTCGATTCGCTGACGGCCAGCACGCCCTTTATTTTTTATGTTTTTAAACGGCATAATTTAAGTTGCGCTGACAGGCGACAGAGGTCCACAGTTTCCCCGCATCGAGGCTCCCCCCATTGACAGTTCACGAGCGTCAAGCTTTCTTTTCTTTGTGTTGTTTAACTTAAATTCTCAATAACTATTGGGTGGACTGCAATAACATTTGGTACGGACATCCGTGGCGTAAACTTCCCTTTCCATTCAGATAAACACTTGCTGTTTTTGCTTGGAAGGAAAAATACTGTTTTAATACTACTTCAAAGTACAGAGCTCAAATAATTCTATAAATTATATGGGACAAAGCTCTTGCAAATTGTGGTTCAGCAGTTAAAAAGTACATTTTGAGAGTTGTTGAATAAATGTGACCCGCTCTATCGAAATCAGTCGGAAGTCGCAACGGCTCATTTCAAAATAAACGTGGATTTGCGTAAAAAAATAGTTTTTCGGGGTTCGGGTGTTTTGTTTGATTTTAAATAAACAAAGGTTTGGCTTTCAGAATATGAAACTTTTATTTCCAAAATCACACGATAAATACATTTTTGAAGCTTGTAAAGGGAAGATGACAGGCTCCTCTCACTCGCAATCTGCTCTTCCGCAGCGCCGCCCCCCCCTCCCCTCCGGCTGAAATTATGAATGTAAGGCGTATAGTAATCATAGATAACACGGCAAGGTCCGTTACAGTTTGTTTTCATCTGATTTCAAATAAACAAAGTGTTGGCTTTCAGAATATTAAACTTGTTTCGGCAAATTTAGATGATAAATACAACTATGAAGCTTGTAACGGCATAATTACAAGCGGAGAACGGAGTAACTTAACGTCACAGCAGGCATAAAAACAGCCGGCGTTTCTCGTGAGTGTGTTCCCCGGGAAACAAACACAATACACACAAACGCAAAAATACACACACACACACACACATGCATACACACACACACACACACACTTGCGAGCTTCCCCCAGACCAGTAATCCAAACGAAAATATTTCCCCTCCGAACTATTTTGATAATTTGCTCCGCTAATAATCAATCATATCGATGGATTCCAGAGAAGAGGAAACTTTGAAGGCCTTTTTCTCAAAATGATGACTCGGTGATAGTCATTATATAATGTGAGATATTTTGCTTAATATTTGGAGTACAACAACAATCCTGATATCATTAGAAAGCTAGGAATCTCCTCT